>NW_004949186.1:421405-439673 GCF_000317375.1 Microtus ochrogaster
CCAATGAAATCAACAGATTGATATATGACACTCCCACATCACTGATAGATATGGGTGGGTCTTCTGTCTATGTGTTAATTTCATTGGTTAATAAAGAAACTGCCTTGGCTTTTTGATAGGGCAGGATTTAGATAGGTGGAGTAGACAGAACAGAATGCTGGGAAGAAGGCAGTGAGGCAGACGCCATGGAGCCAGCCGCCAGGTCAGACATGCTGAATCTTTCCCGGTAAGTGGTGCTACACAGATTATTAGAAATGGGTTAGTCAAGTTGTAGAGTTAGCCAATAAGAGGCTGGAACTAATGGGCCAGGTAGTGTTTAGATGAATACAATTTGTGTGTTGTTATTTCAGGTGTAAAGCTAGCTTGTGGGAGCCGGCCAGAACGAAAAGCAGGCTTGCCCACAGCTCCTTCTACAGCTGATGAACTTGAAGTTCAGAAGAGTGGAAAACAGGCTTTTAACCTAGTTGATAGAAAATAAAAATAAAGGTAGTGAACATTTAAGTTGTCAAAAAAAAAAACAACATTATTCCATGAGTACATTCTTATTTACTATTCACAATCTCCCCGGTTAGGTCTCAAACCCAGGACAAACTGTTAACTTTGATATTATCGAAGCTGACACTGGCCTACAGGCTCTCCCAGCATCCCTCAGTCCCTAACTATTGCAGTGTCCTCCTGACTGACATACCCAGCCACCTACTCTGAACTCTCTGACCCAGGGTTGGGCTGCCCTTTGCCCAGTTGCTCTTCCCCATATAATCCAACCAGTTTGGCTACTCCAGCCCTCTTTTGGTCTCCTGGCCTCTTGGCTCCAGGCTCTTCCCTCTCCTCCCTCCTCTCTTCACTTGGCTGGCTCAGTCAGCCAATCATGTCCACTCTGGACCTTTGCAGATGCCTCTGACTGTTTTCTCCCTCATCTCAACAACAAACTTTGCCTCCACCATACCTAGGAGCAGTCCTGTCCTCCTTTGATTTCTCTTTTTCATCCCATTCCTATGTGACTTGGGGGGAATGGCACACATGTAAGCAGAGTATAAACTTACAAAAAACGCTTCTCCCACTTTGTGAGCATGTGATAGGAGGCCTTTATTAGACTCACCTTGATTGGCTCTGGACTCTGCTGTCTGTGAGGGCATTTCAAGGAAAGATTAATGAAAAGGAGAAGATCCTCCCACCCAGAGTGTGTGGTACCTTCCCATGGAAACTTAGACCAAGAGTTCGAAGGAAAAGGCGGTGCTCTCCCTTGCCTCTGCCACCTCCTGCTGATGAGGGTCATGCTTCACTGCCACCAGAATCCAGCTTCTTCTCTTCATAGACTGAAGATCAAGTGGCTTAATAGAAATCTCCAGAAATCTGCACACCAGAATGGAAATGCTGAAGCATCCAGCCTACATCTGCAGCTACAAGATTCTCAATCTCTCCAATGTGCAATAAACAAACAAACCACTGTTGGACTTCCCAGCTCACATTGTACAAACTAGTCTAATCTCCTTTGCTAAATGTATACTTTTTCTATTTCTTCTTTCTTCTAGAGAATCTTGACCAATACAGAGCACATACTATATTATGACTTATGCTAAACATTTTAATTAATCTTATTTCATAAATGTGAAGTACTATCACCTACTGCTCTACTTAGAGTTAATATTGCTGTGGTGACCCCAGACAAAATGCAGCTTGTGGGGGAAAGGGTTTATTTCAGTTTAAACTGCCAGGTGACAGTCCATCACCAAGGGAAGTCAGGACAGGAACTCAAACCAGGCAAGAACCCGGAGGCAGGAGCGGATGCAGGCAGGAGCGGATGCAGAGGCCATGGAGGAGTGGTGCTTATGCTTACTCTTTTGGTTCCCCTGGCTTCTGCAGCCTGCTTTCTGATAGAACCCAGGACCGCCAGCCCAGAGGTGGCCTCACCCACATGGGATGAGCCCTCCTACGTCAATCAATAATTAGGAAAATGGCCCACAGGCTTGCCTACCACATGGTATGATAAAAGCATTTTCTCAGTGGAGATTCCCTCCTCTCAGATGACCCAAAAATATCCAGAACACCTATATTCTAGAGTTGAAAAAATGATCTGTTAAACACCACAGTCAAAGCATCGTGGTTTAATCTCAGTAGATCTCAGTACACACTGGAAAGGATGGAAGAACAGTCCAAGACAGTTTACCAAAATGGGTGATCTAAGACTTGGATTCTAAGTGCTCTTAGAATTAAGATAGTCAGGTGATTGAGATAGGCTAGCACATTTAGCCATTAAACATTTATTAAGCAACTGTCCTATAAACAGTACCTCTCTAGGTATTGTGAGACAATGGGCTCATATAAGGTATAGAAAGCAGACATACCAACAGATTTACACAAAATAGTCTGTGCAGTATTTAGGCTTAAGGCAGCCAAACAATGCCACAACTAGGAAAGGCCGGTGAGGTTTCACAAAGAATGTAATGATGGAGGTGGGTCATTTGTCTATCTGTTGCTTTCATTGGTTAATTAATAAAGAAACTGCTTGGCCTTTGATAGGACAGAAAATTAGGTAGGTGGAGTAAACAGAACAAAATGCTGGGAGAAAGAAGCCGAGTCAGGCAGTCGCCATGATTCTCTCACTCCAGACAGACGCAGGTTAAGATCTTCCCTGGTAAGTTTCTGTGAACTGAACCTTGAACAGTCAGTCATGCAAAGGCTCATTTATTGTTATGCAAAAGTTGCTTTTTAGGTAAAACAAGTTCTGCATACCAAAGCCTAATCTATATGTTTTTCTGAAGGAAAACATCACAACCCTGCCACTTTAGGCCTTATTGTGTACTGTTTGCCTGCAGTACCCAAAAATTCAAGATATCCAGGTGTGCCAGCCAGGATAGTCTTGTGACCAAAGTCGTGCAAAGGCTGTGAAGCTCCTTCAGAAAAACAGCTCTGTATACCACAGAAAGCAATCACTGTTTCCATCAATGATTTCTTCAAGGTCTAAGTACTAGAAAGCAACCATTCATTCTGATATTCACCCTAGGCACAATGACTCTAGTAGACTTCCACTATAGACATGAGACGGAATTTGTACACTGCAGGTCTCCTAGCATCCCTGATCCCTGACCATTCAATGTCAGAAGTAAACTCCCAAAGATGTATGAACTGTGCTTCAGTAGGAGTCACTAGGTCAGTAACTATTACCCAAAACCTTCCCTCGAGTATAAGGTTTTGACCTGAGCCATAGAGAAGGCTTTCTTTATTTTCCTGAGTACAATTATGATCCTCTCCCTGTTACTTGCTATTACTTCTAATTAAATAAGTTGTGGTCATTGTTACTCTCTTTAGGAACCATGTTCAAATGAAGATTCTCTAAGAACATCAAAGATTTCTTAGAAATCTCTCCCTGATTGCAGTTTCCTGAGAGAGCCACGAAGCCATTGCCATCTTCCCCACACCAGATTCTGCAATCTGTGGACCATATCATAGCCTTTGCTACTGAAATTTTCTCAGACTGAATAGTCACAAGACTCTAGTTCAGCTGCATGCAGCAAGTGACTCCAATAAGAAACTCCATCATCTTTTACCAGTAGGTAAAGAGGAAGTGGCTACAGCACTCACTGCCAATCCCTTGCTCCCCCACAAAAAAAAAAAAAAACAACTTCCTGTATTTGGCGTTGGGGGTGTATCTTAGTTAGGGTTTTTACTGCTATGATGAGATTATAGGGGCCAATTATATTCAAACAATCACATTCCACTCTCTGGCCTCCATAAGCTTGTAACAATATCATAATGCAAAATGCATTCAGTCCAACTTCAAAAGTCCCCATAGTTTATCACAGTCTCAACATTTTAAGGTTCAAAGTTCAAAGTCTCTCTTCCGAGCTCCATGAAATCTCTTAAATATAATCACCTGCAAAAATAAAGAAGCAGATCATGTAATGGCATAGGATATACATTGCCATTCCAAAGGGACCATAGTGAGGAAATATTGGACCAAAGCAAGGCTGAAAACCAGTTGGGCAAACTTCAAACTCTGCATCTCCATGTCCGATGTCAAAATGCTATTCAGATCTCCAATTCTGTTCAAGGTTGTTGACGACAACACTCTTACTTCTCTTGGGCGGGTTCCACTCCGTTATCAGCTTTCCTCAGCAGGTGTCCCACAAACTGGCATCTCTAACATCTTGGGTTCCCCAAGGCAATCCAGGCTTCAACTTCATCACTTCACACAATGGCCCCTCTACCAGGCCTCCATTCAGGGACACTCTGACACATGCCTGGCTCAGTAGCTTTCCTTATTCTTGAGGGAAAATTCCATAACCTCTTTCTTCTATTCTTAACTCTAAAGCCAGAGCCACATGGCTTAAGATGGCAACTTCTGTTGCTTACACAGGCTGGAAGACGTCCCCTCATTCAATACATCTTCATCTGTTTTCTGTCCTTCAGTGCCTAAGCATGGCAGTCCTGAAACTTGCTCTGTAGACCAGGCAGGCCTTGAACTCAGAGACCCACCAGCCTCTGTCTTCTCAGTGCTGGAATTAAAGGTGTGCCCCACCACATGCAGCTCTAAACTTTTCTTCAATTCCTTTTCACAAGTTGGAAATTTAGCCAGGTGGGATCTTGCCTTCCTTTATTCCATTTTTTAATCTGTTTATCTCCTTGAACACAGGATTTAGTTCCATTCTACTTTTTTGATGTTTTATTTCTCCTTAAATTTTAAATTTTGTAATTTACCCTACTCAGCTTGCTCCTTTTCATTATTAATCTCCATCAGAATTAATACTAATAAACATACGACAGAGTCTATACTAGGCTACTTGGAGATTAATCCAGAACTCTTCACTTCAACCTCAGGAAGACTCTTTACACAAGGGCAAAACACAGCCACTTTCTTCACCAAAGTATCACAAGCATGATCTCTGGACAATATACTAAAATCTTCTCCTCTTAGTACCACTATTTCCATGCTCCTAGTAGTATGCCCCATTAAGCAATACTTAAATCATTCCACCGTTTTCCTAACCCAAAGTACCAAAATCTATATTACTCCCAACAAAAGCATGACAATATCCCAGCCCTTGGCACCAACTTCTGTCTTAGTTAGAGTTTTTACTGTGGTGAAGAGACACCATGACCACAGCAACTCTTGCTTTTCGCGACAAGGTTTCACTGTGTAGTTTTGGAGCCTGTCCTGGAACTAGCTCTTGTAGACCAGGCTGGCCTCGAACTCACAGAGATCCACCTATGTCTGCCTCCCAAGTGCTGGAATTAAAGGCGTGTGCCATGACCATCAGGCAACCACAGCAACTGTTATAAAAAAAAAAACATTTAATTGGTGTGGCTTGCTTACAATATTAGAGGTTCAGTCCATTATCATCATGATGGCAGGGCGCATGGAGTGCAGAAAGATGTGGAGCTGGCGTAGCAGTTGAGAGTTCTACATCTTGCAGGCAACAGGAAATGGTCTGAGATACTGGTGGTATCCTGAGCATAGAAACCTCAAAGCCCACCCCCAGAGTGGCACACTTCCTCCAACAAGGCCACATCCACTCCAACAAAGCCACACCTCCTAATAGTGCCTCTCCTGACATAATTATGGGGACCAATTACATTCAAACTACACCAGGGTGGTCAGGGCATTGTACCCGAGAGGAATGCATAAGGCCCATGAAATTGCTCTGCTTTCTTTTCTATGTCACATCCCTAGTCCTCCTCTTGATCTAAGAAATCAGATGCAGTGTTTCCTAGCTGAGATACTGGGAGGATTCTTCTGAATGTGGAGAAGTTGTGCCTCTTTGTCCACAGTTCTGGGCTCTGCTTTCTAAGTCTAGTGAGAGAAAATTACCGTGTTAAGATCTGGTTACCATAGGCAGTTGCTCCTTGGACTGTTTGACTTTGTGTCCTGTGAATTTCTTTCTTTCTTCAACTGAGATTTGTCTATTCTTATTTTCCAAACTATATTCACTCACTGAAACATGAGGACATAAAACTTGGTAGCTTCTTGGCTTTTTAGCTAAGA
The DNA here is from genome assembly GCF_000317375.1 of Microtus ochrogaster. Classification (NCBI taxonomy): domain Eukaryota; kingdom Metazoa; phylum Chordata; class Mammalia; order Rodentia; family Cricetidae; genus Microtus; species Microtus ochrogaster. The sequence goes on from NW_004949186.1 coordinate 427,389, forward strand.
TCAAGTGTGCAATACAGTCAGTATACATAATAACGGGGTGCCGTGTGATGTTTTGATACGCGTAGAGGTGCCTGTTTTTAAAGGGAAGAGGGATAAGTTAGGCCATGTGTGATTCCTTAAAGTGGGGTGTGGGATATCTCAGGGCAAGTGGCACAGTGGTAGCTGTGACAGTCCTGATGGGTACAGGGCAGGACACTGGAAGGGAGAGGCATGGAGGCACTCTACACGCTCATGTTGAGTGTGTTACATAAACGGGAGAAAAGCCACGAGAGGAGATGAGCTGTGCGTCCCTGGAATAAACTGGGGCAGATCACTGGAAATGGCGGCCTCCAGATAGCCACCATGACTAAGAACACATCTCCAAGATTTTCCACTGACAGATTTAAGAATAAATTAAACCTGATGAAATGACACCCTCAGGAGACAGAGATGTGGAAAGAGACAGCAGAATGGCCTAAAAGGTGACTTTGGTGCTGCCTTGGCAACGAAGACAAGCCGTCAGGAACTCGGAGTGTGCAGCAGAGCTAACTCAGGCTTCTGTCATCTTGTTTTGGCTCTGTATGACTGTCAGTGGGCTTGGTCTCTTGATTTGATGACTCTGCAAACACTGCTATCACCGTAGAAATGTCTCCGTGCAGACGGAACAGTGCTTCCTTCTCCAAGCTACAATTAAGGAACTCCGTCATGCCCAGCACCTAGTAAAGCCTTTTCTTGAGACAAAATTGGATATAGCAAACAATTAATAATAATAAATACTGAGACCCCTGAGGGAAGGGTTTGTGGGAGGCTTCTGAGCATATGGGAAGTAGAGATACAAACTCTTGTCAAAATCTTGCCCGGGAGAACCCAGTCTGGGCCTCCATGACTACTGCATCAGCCTCTCCCCGCACAGCAGTGGACAGTACACTTCTTAGAAAATGCCTAAAAAAAAAAAAAGAAAAAAAAAGAAAAAAAAAAAGAAAATGCCTAGCAGCACAAACCACATTGCTCAACCTAAGATGAAAAAAGAGTCTAACACAGAGGACAGGCAACTTTTACTGCTGTTATTTGGGTGTGAGAGAGAGGTCAGAGGAAAATGCTGGGAAATTGATTCTCTCCTCCAGTCCAGGGATTACCAGGACTGCAGAGCAAGCACCTTCACCTGCTGAACCATCTCAGCAGTCCAGGCAAGAACTTAATAAAAATAAAATGCCTTTGTAATAAAGATGAGAGCAAGCTAAGAGGATTACCTTATACATTGCTGTGGATGAAGGTGGGAAGAGTTATTCTCGGATGCACTGTAGACACTTATGTCAGGGACCTTGAATCATTTTATACTCCTTTATGAGTCCAAGTTGAGGAAATGGAGACTAAACATTTGGGATGAGAATGTTTTCTGCAACATTATTTATAATACTAAAACACCAAGAACTGTTCCATAGAGAAAGAAAGAAAGAAAGAGAGACTAAACATTTGGGATGAGAATGTTTTCTGCAACATTATTTATAATACTAAAACACCAAGAACTGTTCCATAGGAATAACTAACTAAAGTACACTTATAATTTTTCAGTCATAAAATCTTTATCCTGTTAAGATCGTAGTGTTCAGAAACAAAATTGTACACCTACATGATCCTAAACTTTTAAAGGTATAGGATGGGAAACCGAAAACAAATTATCTGAGAGACCAATCCATGAAGAACCATAAATTTTTGTTGAATCGTTTTTTGTTTCAAAGTGTTTCTATGATGGGGTTGGAAAGATGGCTCTGGGTTACAAGTCCCTGCTGTTCTTGCATTGGTCCCAAGTTTGTCTCAGAGCACCCGAGTCAGGGAACACAACTCCTTGTAACTCCAACACCAGCAGACTTAACACCTTCTTCAGGCTCCACGGGAGGAGACACACACTGTGCATACACATACATAAAAAAGAATTTAAACATTTTTCTTCTAAAAGCAGGCACTTACTAGATTTTTTTGGAAAAATAAGAAAACAAGAGGGGAAATCAAGAGAAAAATAAGATGAAAAATTCCATACATTTAAATCCACAAATTTAGGACAACCTATTATTTGACCAATGTCAGACAACAAAACAGTTTGCTTCTGAATCCATACATTTCCCTGACATCCTAAAGACGTACCTATTTTGCTACTGGGGAAAATAGGAAAGTTCTCAAAGAAAAAGATACTATTTCTTGCCAGGTGTGGTGGCCCATGTCTTTAACCCCAGCATTTGGGAGGCAGAGATAGAGGGAGCTAATGGGCTGAGGCTAGCCTGGTCTACAAAACAAGTCCAGGACAACCAGGAATACATAGTGAGATCCTGTCTTTAAAAAAGAAAGAAAGAAAGAACACAGAAGGAAAAAGAAAAAGAAAAACAATTCTATTTCCTCCCTCTCTTGTTTTTCTTTGCTTTCTTTTCCTTGCAAGAAACTTCTCTATGCTTGTAATAATTTGAAAGCAATTTTTACCCAGATACATGGAAAGAACCTTGACTTTGATCCCGAAAAGAATGAATGCAGAGGGAAAATAAATATCACCCTGGATTGACTTGATCTTCATCGCACATTTATCACACAATGTCTAGAACTCTGGAGAAAGTGTGGGCTGGGATGCAAATACTCATGTCATCAGTGTGACAGTTGTATGCAGGAGAGCAATTTCCATCTAAATCAGTGATTCTCAACAGAAGGCTGTTTTTACCACACCACCCACCACCACCACCCCAGGCACATGTGATAAAGTCTGCAGGTTTTTTGATGTCCCTTATTGGGGGTGTGCTGTTTTGTGCATCTAGTAAGATGAAGTCTGAGATGTCCTTGCAGTGAACAGGACAATCCTGGCCACACACACACACAAAAAAAAATCATTGGACCTACCATGTCAGTAGTCTTTAAACTGAATAATGCCAACATAAAGGCAGTGTAGCTAATTCAAAGAAGAAATAGAACTTGCCCGTTCTCCTTCAAAACACAGTTTTCCTTTTCTCCCCAATGCCCCCTTCCCTGTCAGCACTAACCCACTTTATTCCAGATGTGCTAACACATCAGTGGGATCCCAGCACTCAGGAGACTGAGACCAAAAGGTTGCTGTGAGTCCAAGGCTACCCTGGCTACATAATAATAGACCAGCCAAATGTGTTAAACAGTGAGACTTCTATCACAAAACATAGCTGCCCATTTTTATCTCTTAGGCAAATTAGAAATCTTTGGCCCTCCTTCAACCTTCATACTTCTCATACACGTATACAGGGATATTCCATCAATGTAACATGTTTACATTCACATAACCCCTTCCCTTTCTCAAGCTCTCTGCCTTTCCTGATACACCCTTAGTCAGAGCTTGTTTTCCTGAAGGAGTCTCCTGCTGACTTTTTAAATTTCTCTGCTATCTTGTTCAGTGGGACCTACTAAAACACGAGTCTTGTGTTATTTGTCGTACAAAATCTTTCGCTTTTTTCCTTTTGCCCTTAAGATTAACCCAGAATTCCTTATCTACTTCTCCTTCCTAGCTCTACTGTACTGTCATCTTCTTTGATAGCCTGCCTCTCCCGGTAGACTTTAGACCATCTAAGGATCATGGTCTAGAACTCTGGAATTTCTGGGACCTCTTTAAGAACGAACAGTGCCTCTGGTGTTCCATTCAGGAATGGTCTCCTGTGCCCATGCATTGAAGGCTACTTCCCACTTTCTCTTCTATCAGGTTCAGTGTGGTTGGATTTATATTGAGGTCTTTAATCATTTGGACTTGAGTTTTGTGCATGAGGATAAATATCGGATTTATTTTCATTCTTATACATGTTGACATCCAGTTATGCCAGCACCATTTGTTAAGTATGGCTTTCTTTTTTTCATTGTATACTTTTAGCTTCTTTGTCAAAAATCAGGTGTTTATAGGTGTGTGGATTGATATCTGGGTTTTTGATTCAATTCCGTTGGCCAACCTCTTTGTTTTTATGCCAATACCAAGCTGTTTTCATTACTGTAGCTCTATAATCGAGCTTGATAACCCCAGGAGCACAGATACTGAGAGCAACAATAAATAAATGGGACCTCCTGAAACTGAGAGCTTCTGTAAAGCAAAGGGCACAGTCAACAAGACCAAAAGGCAGTCTATTGAATGGGAAAAGATCTTCACTAAACCCAATCAGACAGAGGACTGATCTCAAAAATGTATAAAGAACTCAAAAAATTAGACATCAAAATTCCAAATAACCCAATTAAAGAATGGGGTACAGAACTAAACAGAGAATTCTCAACAGAAGAATCTCAAATGGCCAAAAGACACTTAAGGAAAGATTCAACATCCATAGCCATCAGGGAAATGCAAATCAAAACAACTCTGAGATTCTATCTTACACCTGTAAGAATGGCTAAGATCAAAAACACCAACAATAGCTTATGCTGGAGATGATGAGCACACCCATTGAAACAGTTTACCTGAGCAAATGGGAGCTCACCAACTCCAGCCAGAGAGGGAAGGAAACAGCATAGGACAAAACTAGACCCTCTGAATGTGGATGACAGTGACATCGCTGGGGCGGACTGAGGGACCATTGGCAGTGGCACCAGGATTTATCCCTACTGCTTGTACTGGCTTTTTTGGACCTGTTCTCTTTGGATGGATACCTGGCTCAGCCTAGATATAGTAGGGAGGGCCTTGGACCCTCCCCAAAGCAATGTGCCTTACCCTCTTTGAGGGGTGGATGTGGGTGGGGTGGGAGGTTTGGGTGGAGGGAATGGGAGGAAGGGAAGGAATAAGAACTGGGATTGGTATGTAAAATGAAAAAAGATAGTTTGTTCTCTTTTTAAAAAGAAAGAAAGAAGGAAAGGAAGAAAGAAAGTGAAAGAAAGAAAGAAAGAGAGAGAAGGAAGGAAGGAAAGAAAGAAAGAAAGAAAGAAAGAAAGAAAGAAAGAAAGAAAGAAAGAAAGAGAAAGAAAGAAGGAAGGAAAGAAAGAAAAAAGAAGAAAGAAAGAAAGAAAGAAAGAAAGAAAGAAAGAAAGAAAGAAAGAACAGTCCTTATTAGTTTGTTTAATAATAAAGGGACCCTCCTCTGAGTATGTGCAGGCCGAGTGCAGGACGGAATCTCATAGAGCACATGTTTAGGATAGACAGGTAAAATCCGGGGCTGGAAAGTTGTATAAGCTACAGGAGCAGAAAAGCATGGAATCAACAAAGCCCAAAGTACAAAAATTAGTTTGAAGAAAAACAGGGCCATGTAAAACTCTAATGAGAAATCAGTGTGTGATGGCTAACATTTTTGTTTCAAGTTTGAATTACTGTGCATAAGAGAGCTATAAAACAAAAATGCCTCTAACCTGTAAGCCTCGTATGTTCAAGGACAGATAACTTCCTTGAATGCTAGGGGCTGTACTTGTAATTGCTTGGTCTTGTACCATTCTAACTAAACTATAGTTCATGTAAGATGGCAAAATGCATGTTTTCACTTCTGTAAGCAAGCTTGCTTGCTCCTGACTGCACATAGAGAGGACACATGCTTGCTTGCCCATAGGCGGGATGTGTGCTTGGTTAGAGTATATCAGGATGTGAGCTTGCCCCTAATTGCAGGAAGGCAGGAAGTATGTAGCTTTGTGAATTTTGCCTTTATAAGCTTCTGACTAATGTAACTCCATGCCTCACCTTGGGAATCCTAAATCTAGAATGTAGACCTGGTGCCAGTATCTGAATAAAGCTGCCTCTTCTTTGTTTAAAATGTACTCATGGTCAGATGGGTGAATCTCTGAATGACCCCAGACCAACCCAAGTGGTTATGGGAACTGAAAACAGGAAAACATTACACAGTATGGCAGTTGACATTTTCCTGACACTCCCTTGAAGGTTCTGTGGGCCTGTATTCTAGGACTTGGGTCATGCCAGGAGGACCAACTGTGGGAAGGTAAGCTGGGCACAGAGCAGGAGAATGAGATCTTGGTGGAGGCTGTTAATCCCCACTAAGCCTGCCCCTCAGTATGTCTGACAAGCTCCAAGAAGAATGAATTATTCATCTAGTCAACCCTGATCTAAAACCACACCACAAGAGAAATGCTCAAAATAGGGCCTCAACGGGGAGCTACAGTTGGAAAGCCAAACACAATCTTACAAATTCTCTTTGCTTAAAAACATTAAGAGAACTGGGTGGTGGGGGCGCACGCCTTTAAACCTAGCACTCAGGAGGCAACCGCAGGCAGATCTCTGCAAGTTCCAGGCCAGCCTGGTCTACAGAGTGAGTTCTAGGACAGCCAGGGTTACATAGAGAAACCGTGTCTTGAAAAACCGAAATAAATTAATAATAATAATGAAATATAAAATTAATAAAAACGTGAAGAGAAGTCTGGGCTGGGTGTGGTGGTGCAGGCTTCCATCCCAGCACCGCAGAGGCAGAGGCAGACCAGTCTCTGTGACTTCTAATCCAGTATGGCCTATGTGATGAGTTCCAGGCTGGCCAGGGCTTCCCTGGAATATCCTGAAACAAATATCCTAAAAACAAACACAGAGAAAAGCCCGTTGTAGCGCTAACACTGTTTGTTTTCACCACCGTCAATGCGTTGCCTTCCATCTTCTGGGTCTGCTCTTCCATCTGGAAATCTTGTCCTTCTGACTGAAAAGCTTCACTCAGCATCCTTGAAGCACAAATCTGCTTGTAATCATCTCTCAATGTGTCTATTACTGGGGGAAAAATATCTTCCTCCATTCTGAAGGACATTTTCAGTGGAACACAGAGCTCTGGTTCTACCCTTTGCGTTCCGCCTAGAGATGTCATCCCTACAGTCATCTAGACCCCCAAAGCTGTACCCTGTACAAGTCAGCTTTACCCTTTTCAGCATGTGTGTGAGGGGTCAAGACAGAAATAGGAACGGAAATCACAGGGAAGTATCTTTAAATTTTAGCTGCCTGCCTCTAAATTTTTTCTTAATCTTTGACCATTAGAGTCATAATGTAAGCATAATTTTTTGGGGGGAGTTTGCTGTGAATTCTAGTCTGCAGGCACTTTTAAAAAAAATCAAATACAGGGGGCTGGAGAGATGGCTCAGCGGTTAAGAGCATTGCCTGCTCTTCCAAAGGTCCTGAGTTCAATTCCCAGCAACCACATGGTGGCTCACAACCATCTGTAATGAGGTCTGCTGCCCTCTTCTGGCCTTCAGGCATACACGCAGACAGAATAATTAATAAATAAATAAATATTAAAAAAATCAAATACAGGAAATCTAGGGTTTAGAAACCAAATATATATATATATACATATATATATATTTGTCATATATGTGAATATATTCACTTCATAATCATTATTCTTATGCCAGGCCAACTTCTATCTCAAGGGAAGCCATTCATGACTTTTTCCAAATCAGCTTCCCAGGGTATCATCTTAGAATAACTAATGTCTCTCCTTTAGAGCATTAAACAGCCCCGCGGTTTTGTATCGGTGAGATGGACTGAATGACAGCTGTCTCCCAGCTAAAGCAGGACTGCCATGACAGCGGCAGCGCCTTCTTTGAATGCTTTGCTTTGTGTTGTTCCCAGCACCTGTCAAGGTAAATTCTTCAGAGTAGAAACTCAGCAAGTGTTTATTGAGCTGGTGTACGGATGATCCAACCCCCACTATTCAGAGGCTGAGGCAGGAGGATCACAAGATCCAGGACTCCCTGAGCTGCTATGTAAATGTTTGCTGACTGTGTTCCTAAACATCACAGATAATACTTTAAAACCTTTAGTACAATCCCTGATTTGTAGTAAGCTATCAGAAAAGCTTAGCTGTTCTTTGTAATTAACATTCCCAAAGGCATTTACTACTAAAAAAAATTTAATACCATTCAACTATTATTCTCAGATGCTTGAGAAATTTCTGATATGGATTATTCTTTTGAAGGTTTAGTGTCATGATTAATGAAGTGCTTCACTGTCCAGATGGAAAGAATGGGGGCATTAGAACAAGGATGACTGGAAATTCTTTGAGTTATTTAGTTTTGATCTAGGACTTTTTATATAAGAAAGTTAGATTTGTTTTTGGTTTCTGTTTTGGGGTTGTTTGGTTGGTTCAGTTTGGTTGGTTTGTTGCGATAAGATAGACCATGCTGGCCTTGAACTCAGTGATTCTCCTGCTTCGGCTCCCTGAAAGCTAAGGTTATAAATGTTCAGCCATTAGGGCATCTTTAAGGTACCATATAGCTGCTTCAAATTCCTCCAGCTTTAGGATTAATGTGATATTTCTGTCAAGGTCCCTTCTCATTGAACTATGTGTGGGAGGAGATAGGAGGTAGGGACAAGGATCCCAGTATTGGCAAGTGAGGCCAATGGAGTTTCTGCTACACCGCATAGGCTGGGACAAGATGCTGGGTGCTCAGGTGCATGGAAAAGCAGACCTTCAATTCTGTTTCCCTAGTTTTTGCTTTGTTTTGTTCTTTGGGTTTTTTGTTTTGTTTTTAATATTTATTTATTTATTATGTATACAATATTCTGTCTGTGTGCATGTCTGCAGGCCAGAAGAGGGCACCAGACCTCATTACAGATGGTTGTGAGCCACCATATGGTTGCCGGGAATTGAACTCAGGACCTTTGGAAGAGCAAGCAATGCTCTTAACCACTGAGCCATCTCTCCAGCCCCCTTGTTTTGTTTTTTTTGAGACAGGGTTTCTCTGTGTAGCTTTGTTGCCTGGCCTAGTTTTAATTGTAAACCAACAACCTTGGGAACTGCAAGATCACTTATTTAACCAGGGACTCTGGTGCTGCAGGAATGAGGTTCACTATGTTAGAAAAGTCACTGGCACAGGTCCTAGCTGAGGCTAATGGGACTCTAGATAGGTAAAGACACAGGTAAATATTGAATGTCAGCTGCAATATCCCAATCACCTGCCCAATAGTGGGAAGCTTTAATCTTTCCTGGTGAGCCATTCTGATATGTTTCCGGGAAACAAGGCCACCCAGAATCCTAGAGAAGCTAGGGCAAATTGATTAGCAAAGGAGCATGGGTATGAAACACATGCCCTGGTGAAAACACAGGGCAATAGTGAATAAGAATTAATTAGGCGTGGATCCTGTGATGTGGTCATCTTGACACGATCTACATAAGCATGCATGCATTCAGTACCGTGAGCTAAAACAAATCTGTTCTCCCTTAAGTTGCTTTTTTGTCAGGGTATTTTATCACAAAAACAAAAATGGAATCAGCACAAGCTCTCAATATCCATCCCTGAGATGCTGCGATTGGCTGCTGCTGACTTTCAGGACCAAGTCCCCGCAGGCCTCCCTTGTGGAGAACATCATCCTCCCTCCAGATCTGGCTACAGAACTAGCTGACCTCTTGGCTTCATTCTATGCTCAATTTGCCTTTCATAGTTGCTTACAGCTTACTTCTTGAGAACACTCCCTGAGAAAACTTCACCACTGAGTTCTGTTTCTATTTCCAGGGAGACCAACTTAAGTGAGGCTGTTTGAAAGGCAGCGCAGCTATTCATATTCTTCATATCCATTTTGGATATGGATGCCAGGAGCTGTAGGACTAGAAAGAGTCTCCAAGTGGAAGAGATGCTACACATTCCTTATAGATACTCAGGAATCCATTAAGAACCTTGAACAGATGCCACAGTGAGTTAGGGAAAGGAATAAACTATTGTTAATCAGACTTCATTTCTTACGAGATGATGTTGGGGGATAAGGGAGAGCAGTCAGGTGTTTCTTCTAAAAATCAAATTACATCTCTTTGAAATATTGAAGGAGTTTTGTCTTTTGAGGCGAGTTCCATAATGTGGCTCAAAGGCTGCCCAACATAGAAACTCTTGGCAATCTATTGGAGCTTCAGATTTTGGGACTCTATCCCACATGGAGTAAACCAGAAGCTCTGGGACTTGCGAAGCTGCAGGGTCTTTCAACAAGACTTGTAAACAAATATTTACAGGGACTGGAGACACGGCTCGGAAGTTAAGAAAGTGTGCGCCTGCACAGGGCCTGAGTTCGATCCCCAGCGTTCACATCAGGTAGTTCACAACTGCCTGTACCCCCAGTTTCAGGGTATCTGATGTCTTTTGTCTTCTTGGGTACTTGTACTTCCATGTACATACCCACACATAGACACACATATGCACAGAGAGAGAGAGGGAGAGAGAAAGAGAGAGAGAGAGAGGCAGAGACAGAGAGACAGAGAGAATTAAAAATAAAATAAATCATTTTAAAATAAATATTTCTGAATTGATTAAAGAGTCTATGATTTTTTTCACAGATAAAAATTTCCTGCAATTAAAGAGTGGTGGTTGTGATTGTGCACCACGAAGCCACTAAACTGTACACTTCACAATCGTTAAAACCATCAAGTTTATGTTGTGTGAGTTTTATTTTTATTAAATATTTATATTTACATTTATATGTAGATTGACAAAAATCACACTTTTGGTTGTCAGGGGCTTCAACTGGGGGAAAGACAAGCTACAAGGTGATGGTAACTTGAGAGGGGATGGAAAATGTTTGCGTCTTTATGCTATTAGTTGCACGCCGTGGCCATGACTCACAGAACTATATGCCTAAAGAGGCCATCTTTACCTGATACATTATATTCCTCAATAAGATCGGAAGAAATATTTGCATAGGCACAAGTTAACCCTCAAGAGATTCAAGGACACATAAACCACTGTTCTGAGCCACAGGTGTCCAAAGTGTAAGCACACATACTCAGGGTTCTGCAAGACAGACCTGTGGGGTAGATGTGGGAAGAGAATGATAGAAATACTATGTATACAGTTTGTAAAAATGAGAAAGGAATTCTCTTTCTCTGGCATTTGTAAATCCATCTGAAAGGCTCACTGATACTTACATGGAGAACGACACTGCTGCCCCTACTCCAGCCGTCACTGGAGAGCCCAGGGGAAGACGGAGCCCCGAATAATGAGTGTGCAGTCCATTGCGAACTCCTTCAGAAAATGACTACGCACTGTAGGCTGCATGGATTTGCAGAGCACCGTGCCCAGTTTAAAAGAGGCTAATCCACAAACCGTGGCCAAACGGCTTTATAAATCTCTAAAACAATGATACTGATGGAAGATAATACTAATAATCTCTGTCAAAGGCTATGAACTGGCCGAACTGATACTCTAGAAATGCCTGCCCTCGGCTGGCCACCTTAGAAAGAAATTCCATTACTCTTTATACTTGGTGTTCTCACACCTCCTTTTCTGCCAAGCAAGGCTAATTGAATCAGGTCTAAACTGAGGCCAGACAATGAGTGAGACACTGATTTACTGCTTTTTAAGAGAAAATTGTGTTATGGAGGGAAAATTTTGAAGATAGAGGCTTTGGCATTATTCCCATCCTTCGGGGATAAGTTGTCTAATAATATAAACATCCCCTTAGCTGAAACTATTGCAATCTGCATCCCTAAACAGCTGGGAGAAAGCCTTTTAAGCCAATTTTCATATCTTTCCAATGAACGGCTTTGAGCAGAATTTGAGCCCATATGTTAAAAGTTTTTAACTACAACACTTAGCCAGGTGGCACGGTGTATGGCTGTAATACCAGCACTTAGGAGGTTGAGGCAGAAGGATTTCCACGAGTTTTAGGTCAGCTTGGGATACATAGTGAGTCTAGGACTAGCCGAGAAATCTTATCTTTAAAAAAAAAATCAAACAATTTAGTTTATATCACTTTCCAACTAATCTATGAGAACACCCAGATAGTATCAGGGAAGATAGAGTTGACCACTAAACTTCAGTAAAGCTTACAGGTATGTGCCAATAATGCAACTGAGTCTCTGTGTCTTTGGGAGCCATTTCACCACTGAAGGAAAGCATCATAATAAAAACACTAGAAATGGCATTTAGGTCAATGGACCACAAAGCACCAAAACAAAATGTTGTAGAGTCATGCAGCATCTCATCTCTTTTGCTTAAAAAGACAAAACAAAACCCATCACTATGGTATTTCAAGGAAACCACTCCCTGGTGTTCACTTCCTATACCCTTTTCACACGCCGGCAGCTTCTTCGTTTCCATAAATAGAGATACTATTTATGCTTTCAGTAAAGACGATGAAGAAACCCTACTCCCCAGGCATTTGGACGTTCACTTGAAAGGTTTGTTACAAATGCTTGCGTAGAGAATGGCATTGTTTCCAACCTAAGCAATAGAGGAGAGGGTTCCCAAACTGGTCTTCCCTGTAGTCAGAATGATCTTAAATATCACCATAGGACCTTCATTCAGCAACTGATGGAAACAGGCAGATGATGGGGAACCTCAGCCAATAACCTTTAAGAATCTGGACCAGGTTAGGTTAGTCTCTCTCTCTCTCTCTCTCTCTCTCTCTCTCTCTCTCTCTCTCTCTCT
>NW_004949186.1:439773-443633 GCF_000317375.1 Microtus ochrogaster
TTCCTGGTCCGTGAGTTTGCCCCTTATAATAAAGAAATATAATTGGAATCTTTCGGAGTTAGTTTGGGATTCTTTGACTTACATCCTTAACCCCCTTTTCCAGTAACATCTGACACCCAAATCGTGGGTCCTAGGGACCAGTACAGCCCTTTTCAGGACACACACACACCCGCCCCGCTCAGCAGCCACGTGCTCCATTTGGGCACTGACTCTTCCCACCTGCTGCTCCAACCAGAGGCTCTTAATCCACACAGCGCAGCCCTCTGCCTGCCACTGCCTCTCCAGCCAGGGAGCAGAGACAGGTTTTTAGGTACCAGCTGCTAAAATGGCACCTTCTCACAACGTTCTGGCCAGAACTTCAAGTAAGAACTTTAGAAAAACCCTAACTACTCAGAAATCATTTGCAATTATACTAGACAATAATCTTGAAACTAAACCATCGCTTGCTTTACTTTTACAGGATCCCATAGAAAAAACATTGCCCCCATGACAGCTGGAAGCAATTCTAGAAGAAAATGTCCCCTCTCCCAACACAGTTTGTCCTCAGGGTTGGGGGACACCATTTATGGATTGATTATTGCTTGTATATGGTAGAGGATTGGGGTGGAAATTATGTAGGCCCAGAGATCTCCGGAAAATTGAATGGGATAATAGGTAACTTAGTGTGAACTTAACTCACACTACTACTACTAATAATAATAAGTAATAGTAGTAGTAGTAGTAGAGTGAATACTTGTGAGCTATTATTTATGGATAATTTACATTGGCATAGATTCTTGTATATTGATACAAGATCAAATTATATTTGTTGTTTCTGTTTACAATATTTGTACACCCATGCAAAGTTATTTTGTCAGATTTTATACATGCATGTTTCTACCTCTGTTTAAGACATTTTGTATATTGACACAAATTTTAGGATATATTTATCATATTGCATTTCATGTTTCTGCCTCTGATCAAGATATTTATACATTGCTTCCATTTTGAGGTCATTGTCCTCATTTGCTGCACAGTTGTTACAGATTATCTAATATTCTAATATAAAGTCTTAGTCTTTAAGTTATACAGGTATTAAGTATTATAGGTCAATAGTCATTCATGTTTGTTATACTTTTAGTCAGACGAATTAGATTCTTTAGATACCTAGAGATTGTTTTCTCCATAGATAGGTAATATTCAACCACTTCAAAGAACTGTAGAACATGGCATTTAAATAACTTAGAATTCTATTGATCTGAGACACAATTGCTAATAACAGCACCAATCTATTCCTGAGAGAATGTCAAACACCAAAGATATTCCACCTGGAGTTTGTTTTCTTCTTGGTACACCTGGCCTTTGGGCAAGGAATTGCCCATGCTTCAACCACTGACAAAGTACATCATGTCTGGACTGAATAAGCAGGACCCAAGGAAAAAGACTGCCAGAACTTACCAAGACAAGGTAAGATGGTTCTGAAAATTTTCCTGCCTTTGAATATGGTCTGTCAGTTACTATAGGCTTAGCCAAAGTTCGTCACTTCAACATTGCAAATGAGACTTTGGATGATTGCTCAGGTAGCCCATTGTCTCTGCCAAACAATGCACATTTTGGAAGCTGCTTGATTGCACTTCCTGCCTACTCAAGTAATATTACTCTCTTCTCAGGCCTTCGATGGGGTTGAAGATTAGATAGTCATAGTTACCTTCCTCTTATGATTTAGCCAAACCATTTCCAATGCAAGACTTAGATTCCCTAGGATAGAATGTTTATTAAAACATTTAGCATATGTCCCTTACTTAATATTGCTTATGCTGATTGTAATTCTAATTTTGTTCTTGATTCTTGTTCTTAGTGTATATAGTTTTGTATTGGGTTTGGAACTCTCTTATTTAGACAAAAGGGGGAGATGATGGGGAGCCTCCTGCAGCCAATAACCTTTAATAGGCAGAACCAGGCTAGGGTGTGACCTTTTGGGGACCCAGAGAAAAATTGTAAGCCCACCCAGGGCTCTCTCTTGTTCCTGCATTACACACCTGAAGTTGGACTTTCTCATTCCTGTTCCATGAGTTTGCCCCTTATAATAAAGAAATATAATTAAAATCTTTTGAAGTTAGCTTGGGATTCTTTGACTAGTGTCCTTGCCCCCCTTTTCCAGTAGCAGGCAGAGACCCTCATTGGAGCACTGGATTGAACTCCCAAAGTCCAGCTGAAGAGTGGGAAGAATGAGAATATGAGCAAAGAGGTCAGGGCTATGAGGGTACATCCACAAATCAGTCTACCTGAGCTAATGGGAGCTCACTAATGCACTGGATTTGGAAGGAACAAGCATTGGACCAAACTAGTCCCTCTGAATGTGTTGACAGTTGCATGGCTGGGGCAGACTGAGGGGCCACTGGCAGTAGCATCAGGATTTATCCCTACTGCTTGTACTGGCTTTTTTGGAACCTATTCTCTTTGGATGGATACCTATATATAGTAGGGAGGGCTGTCTACCTTCCCCAAAGCAATGTGCCTTACCCTCTCTGTAGAATGGATGGGGGCAGGGGAGAGCAAGTGGAGGGAATGGGAGGAGGGAAGGGAGTGGGATCATGGATAGGTATGTATAATAAAAATAAGATAACTTGTTTTCTTTTTGAAAAAATAAAAATAAAATAAAAAAGAAGAAAAAAGAAAAGAAAACCAATCTTCATTTATCCATTTACTATACAAGAATGAATACCAGATAAACAAGCATCCCAAAGGATATACAGAAGTTACCTAGGATCCTGTAGAAATGTTAGATTTAAAGAGATTTAGGGAAGCAGTCATTTCATATGATATGCATTCACCCTTGGTGAAGTAGATGTTAAATTCATGGGCAACTAGAAACAGAATTATTCCAAAGACGGAAAGATTCAGCTACAGCAATATTGGAAGCTGGTCCTCAGTTACAATAGAAAACATGGTAAGGAGAGGAAGCTAGGTGCGTAGAGCAGTGAAATAGATTTTCCAGATTTATTTTTAATGGCAAATATAGGAGAATTCCAAAGACTGATCAATTCTTCAATATGTTGAGCATTTAGCTGCTTCTGTACCAAGTGTTCTAAGGCCTGTAATTTTTATGATGTCAAAGGTGAATGTTCCACACAGACAAATTTGTCAGTTAACCATTTTATTTTATTTTATTACTTTATTAATACTAGGAATCAAAATTTTCACTTCCTCCCCTCCTCCCACTTTCCTCCCGCTCCCCCACTCCTCCTCCCCCTTCCCCTCCAGTCCTAAGAGAGGGCAGGGTATCCTGCCCTGTGGGAAGTCCAAGGCCCTCTCCACTCCATCCAGGCTTAGGAAGGTATACATCCAAATAGAATAGGACCCAAAGAGCCAGTACAGACATAGAGACAAATCCCAGTGCCATTATCATTGGCTTCTCAGACTGCCCCAATTGTCAGCCACATTCAGAGGGTCCAGTTTGATCCCATGCTCATTCAGTCCCAGTCCAGCTGGATTTGGTGAGCTCCCATTAGTTTAGGCACACTGTCTCAGTGGGTGGATCATCCCCTTGTGGTCCTGACTTCCTTGCTCATCTTCTCCCTCCTTCTGCTCTTCAACTGGACCTTGGGAGCTCAGTCCAGTACTCCCATTTGGGTCTCCGTCTCTATCTCCATCTGTTGCCGGACAAAGGTTCTATGGTGATATTCAAGATATTCAAGATATTCAGTCTGACTACAGGACAAGGCTAGTTCAGGCACCCTCTCCTCCACTGCCCAGAGTCCTAACTGGGGACATCCCCGTGGACATCTGGGACCCCCTCTAAAGTCCAGCCTCTTGCCAACCCCACAATGCCTCCCTTAATTAATATATCTTCTTCCCTGCTCCCATATCTGTCCTTCCTC
>NW_004949186.1:444758-453145 GCF_000317375.1 Microtus ochrogaster
AGATGCTTCTGTCAAATGTCCCTCCTATTGCCTGAATTCCCTCCCCTTCCTGGCCTTTGGCAGGCATTCCAGCCTTCCTGGGTCCTGAGAATGACATCCCAATCTCAGCTGAAAAGCAGTTACAGAAGAGAGTACTCTGCTCTTCATCATTGACAAAAGGCTGGAAAACAGTCCCTGCCCAGCATGGATGATGACTCGTCCATTGCATGGTATCCTTCCCCACCTGCACCCAACAGCCCTTCCCAGAGGGGTCTACCAAAAGTTAGGAAAGAATTGCATACAGCTGGTTGGGAGGAGTGGAAGAATACTCAGGTTAAGAATCTGAGGATGGTCCCTGCCCATTCCTTCCAAGAGTAATGTCAGCAATCAACAAGCCCAGCTACGATGATCTTGGGCAAGCAGGTTCAACCAGCCCTAAAGACAGCAGCTCTTTGACTTGGAGGATGGTCCTATACACACCAGGCTGCTCTAAAGTGCCCCCTCTTGCATCAGCTACAGAGAGCATCCAACCTCTCAGGATCCCTTTGCTGTTGCTGATGTAGATCAGCCATACTCAGACAGGTGCTGCTGCTCCCCGTCCCAGGACACAGCTCTTTACCTGTTCCAGCGAGGCCTTTCTCCACTTGCTGCTGTATCCTAAACGGGCTAGCAGAGTTCATTCTTAGCGCTCTGCTCCAGATTAAACCCCAATATCTGCGTTCAACGTGTTTGTAGTCTGCAATGTTAAGTGGGAGATAGCACTGAAGAGGTTTGAAGACTTACCCCAAACCATACCTGATCTTTGAAGAAGTCAGACAAATTGATGGAGATGGGGCTGAAGAGACATGCAGAGCCGGGCATAAGATGTTTAGATCCAATCTTCAAAATACTGGGAACTCAGTTAGGAAAGTAAAGAGATCACATAAACACTGTGAGGTAAATGTGGAAGTCATGTATAGATGGGAATAGTAAGACATAAGAGATGATGGGATATTCAACATGGTGGCTCACACCTGCAACCCTAGCCCTGGAGAGGCTGAGGCTGGTGAATTGTGAGGGTGTATGGGTACCTGGGGTACAGAACAAGACTTTATCTCAAAAGGGAGAAAGAGAGCTGGCATGGGGTAGGGGAGCATGTCCTGATGGGTAAGGCATTTGCCATTAAGTATGAAGACCTAAGTCTGGGCCCACCTAAAGCTGGACGCAGTGGCTCATATCTGGAACCCTTGTGCTCCTGTGGTGAGGCAGAAGGCAGAGACTGGAGAATCCCAGGAGCTCACTGTGGCTGGCGCACAGTGGTAAATAGCAAAGGAAACCCTGCCTGGAAACAAGGTAGGAGATGAGGGTACATGAACACACACATACGCACACATACTCGTATACTCTCTTACACACTCACAAATACACACACAAGCACACACTCTCACAATACTCACATACGCATGCACATTCACATAAACTCACACACTCATGAACATACACACACTCACATTCACACACTCACATTCACACACACTCACAAATCCATACACACACACACACATGCAAACACACACATACACATGCACACTCACATAAACTCACACACTCATGAACATACTCACACACATACATACACACAGAGAGAAGGAAGATGCAGCTCAGGGAAGGACTGAGGAGTTATTTAAGAGATTAGGATGGAAGGCATATATAGAAAGAAAATGGAGATAAGAGATGGAACTATATGGAACCAAGACAGGGAATAGGGAAGAGGGGAGGCTTCCATTGCTGCCCCTTCACCATGCCCACCAGCCTGAGCTTGTGTTTGTCAGGTAATTGAAAGAGAACCATACAATTAAAGAGGGGGGATTGAAATGGGAAACTTGCTCTGGTCTTTTCCCTCCAGGTCCCCCTCTAAGCAGAAGTCCTTCCTTCCTTTGGACATTTATGTTCCCATTTGGAGATTCTTATAGTTAATCAGCCATATCAAATTTTATTTATGAAGACAGATAGGTAGGTAACCTGCTGAGTTGGAAGTGTTTTGATATACCTTTCGTGAGTTCACCTAGGAAAGCAAATCCAACTGAAAACAGATTTTGAGTTTCAAATCAAGTCTTACAACAAATTTATTTTGGGAAAAATACGTGAGTTCAGTGCTAACAATGTCAAGCACATATTGGGAAAAATATTAGATTGGGCATGTTAGTGGGCACATGTGATCTGAGCATCCAGGGCACTGAGGCAACAGGCTACATAACCAGGACCTGCCTCAAAAGGAAAGGAGCGGGGATGAGAAAGGGAGAAAGAGAGAGAAAAGAAAGGAGAGAGAGAGAGAGAGAGAGAGAGAGAGAGAGAGAGAGAGAGAAGATGGTGAGTCAGATAATTCTTGAAATGCTCTGTTACACTTTGTTCCTGTTGAGTGTTGTTAGAGGTCACATGAGAGTTAGAACATGAATTCAGTCAAGGATGTTTTCAGACATCCATGACTATTTGGCATCATGAAGATAATTCCTTGAGTTTACATAGAAAGTAAATCTCAAAGACCTTTTGCATGCATTATTCTTTGAACAGGGACCCCTCGAGTGTAACTAGATCCTTCCATTCTAACGCCCCTGAGGAAAAACATAAGACTAATCAGTTTTCACAGAGTTTGGCTGAGGGCCACTTGGAGTCAATGCTGATTTGTGGTTCTTTGCAAACAGAGTAACTCGTATTGAGGCAATATGTTGGTATTAGACTTGGGAGGGTTTGCCAGAACAAACACAGGACAGGCCACGCTCCTGTGGATAGCTGCAGAAACGCGTTATGATAAAAATATCTCTTTCGTTCTAAGAGACAAACTTGCTGGATCTCACAGCCAGAGTTAATAATACACCTAAGATGGCTATCCTGCTGTGTCCTCAACTGTTTGCTTCACCTGCCTTTAAGAGAACAATGCAACGACCAACCTTACTAGCTTTGAATTTCTCATGTAATCAACTTTTACAACCTAAGCTATACACAGCTGTCATCTTAAGTCATGTGCACTTCTCTACCCCTGACCTAGAGTAATACACACGTGTTTGTGTGTTAGGATAGCCATCTGCTGGAAATAGAAAATAGGCTGAAAGTGGCCTTATGAAATGAATGTTCATTGTAAATGCTGAAAACAGCATGCCAGAATCACTTGATGGTGTGTTTGTTTGTTATCTAGGTCAGTTGGAGCCGGTGACTTCATCCCTCTAAAAAAAAAAAAAAAGAAAGAAAGAAAGAAAAATCAACTCCATTGAAGGTTTCTTTAAAATATCCCCCATTTGGAATCTTTCTGACATGGTGCATTCTGTGCTGTTCAATAAAAGACAGAACAAAGCCCTTTGTTAGGGACAAACATGACAGACACACAAGAACAAATATAGACATGGGGACAAATGCACAAGACAGCCTCCATCCAGGCAGACAGAGATTCAGACTCATACAATAGCACACAGGGACAATGGAAGAATGGGGAGAGAGAAGCTCAGAATTCAAATCTGGGCTCCATCTTGGTTAAATGATACCAGAAGGAAAGGCTTTGATTGCTTTCTTTAATGTGACACCGACACCATATTGGTGTCTCTTAGTTTATTGTTGGTATATTCAAATAAATCACATTTCAGTGCCTTGTGTGAGGAATCTTCAATGCTTTTTGTTCTTGCAGGGTTATTTTGAATACGCTGGGCATTCCAACTCTCACACAGCACAGAAATCAGACTGAGAATGTAGTTCAGTCAGTAGGATGCTTGACTAGCATGCTCCAAGTTCTAGATTTGGTCCCCAGCACCATGTAAAGGCTGACGTGGTGATGCAGATCTGTCACTCAGGAGGTGGAGACAGGAAGATCAGAAGGTCAAGGCCATCACCATCTATATAGCAACTCCAAGGCCAACATCTACCCCAGGAGGTCCTATTTCTAACAAACAAACAGCATATAGAAATTAGGACTCAGGGTTATTTTTCCTCTCTAGCTATCTGGCATTTGGGGACAAGAGTGGAGACAGGCGATGCTGCGCCAATGCTCACTGTTTGCAGAGAGTACCAAGAGCTTCTGCACCAAGAGGGGGGAATGATGATGCTCATCAGAAAAGGATACTCAACTGCAAGCAATGTGCTTGCTTGCTGACATGACAGCCTTCAATCTTAAGTCACTCAGCCCAGTTCAGCTTTTGAGTCAAGGCCACGCTCCTCTTTCACTTCTCTGGGCTCCTCAGCTCAGGACTAAGCAAGACCCTGGTGTAGGGTCTAGCCCAGCTATCCAAAGCAAACCCTTCTAAGGATATGTCTTGAAGTCCCCACTCACAGATGCGACCACTGTTGGAGCTCCTAACAATGGGAGAGCTCCCTCGTCAATCCCAGGGACTTCCTTTGCCATCTGGGAATTCAGTGCACCCTTTCACACTGCCAGCTCCAGCCCCCACAGTGCCTCCCAGAAGACCCCCTAGACACATTGGCCACAAGGCTACAAAGAGGCAAGAGAAGGAGACAGAGTGAGAACGGGCCCTCAGAGACTGTGGAGTCCAAGTCATTCTCAGTGAGACGCTTTCGTTCCAATTCCTTCACTACAAGAAAGGCTCATTTTTTACCATCTCATGGAGAGGTGAGTTGATACCGTCCACCACCTGGCAGAGCAGAGAGAGGACACCCCAAGGAAGTTCTGGGCTCCTTCGGCAGGACAGCATGAGACAAGGGTACAGTGGAAGACCAGAAGTGCCAAGTCCCTGCACACCCAGACTGAAAGAGTTTGAATCACACTAAAGTTATTACTATTATATTTATTATTATGATCAATCGTGTGTGTGTGTGTGTGTGTGTGTGTGTGTGTGTGTGTGTGTGAGGGAAGGGTTTGTGGGGGAGAATAAATCAAACAACCTCCATTTTGTTCCCATTTAGGTTTGAGATTTATATTTTTATGTCCCCAATAAATCTGTTCTGATGAGTAGAGGCCTGGTATATCGCCTCTTGCTATACTGCAGTTTATAAGATGAAATGGCAGGGCATTGTTCCTTTCAGACCCTTCCCTAGTGTCTTCCCTATGTCTTTACCTGCTTTTCCACCCTAATGACCTTGGCTGGAGAACAGTTGGGAATTCTCGTTTTGCTTTTTTTTTTAAAGCCCATTGACCTGCTCCAAGCAGTCAATTTCTCAGTCCCGTTCTCTTTATTCCCCTAAAATTCAAGAATCAAACGTATTACCTGATCAAGTCAGGCAACACTCCACCATGGAGTGGGCAGGAGCTCATACGCCCCCACCCCTAGCTCCGGAGCTATTGACAGTTGATGGCTTCTGTCTGGGAGAAGAGCCATTTTTCTTTAAGGTGTGGCCCCTGGCAAGTCTACCATGCTCCCGTGGGTGACTCCACACCCATGAGTATATGAAGAGTACAAACTGGAATTAGTGGACCATGGTGGGGGGCAGAGAGGGAGGGCGTGGGGTGGAGTGGGAAGTTGACCTGAGGAGTTAGGAAGAGCAGTGGGGCATGGATATGATCAAAATATACAACATGGATGTGTAAATTCTCGAAAAACCAGTGTTTTTTGAAAGTGTTACCTAAGGTGGCACACTGGCATGCCTTCTTCTGCAAGAGCAAAACCACAAGAAAACAGAAAATGACTTTCTTAATCCCTGTCACCTTTCCACACAGCTGGTTTTGGGCATCAGCTCTGGTGAGCCCTTCCTGAAGGAAGCTTTACAAAGGACTCTAAGCTCAGTGTGCCCCAATGCTCTCCTGTATGTAAGGAAAGGGCCCAGGCATGCAGCTAGAGACAGGGCTATGTCAGCCACATTCACCCAGCTTCCTTCGGATGGGACGCATGGACTTTTGCCCCATCCAGCTGACCCTTAAGCTCCCTGCAGAGACTTCTGCAAATACCTCAAACAGTCTTCCAGGAATGTCATATGTACCCTTGCAAAAAAATCTCATTTCTCCCCCAGGGACCAGCCTCTTGCAGGTGGTATCCGCCAACTTCCTGGAACCCCAGGACCTCCAGTGCAGCTGATGTATGGAGCTTCTGAGAAGCCCAAGGGCTGCAATCTTGCATCATGAACAGTGGGAAGGGCCTCCTGTGTGGCACGCTTTGGGGGTGGGGTGGGCACAGCTGAGCTTACTCAGTGTTAAGGAAAGCTAAGTAGCTTCTGTCATTTTTTTAATGGATCCCCTAGTTTGACTTATCCCACATAAGCATGATGCGTTTTCTGTCAGGAAAGAAACTTGAATATCAGAGCTTGACATTTCAGATTAAGATTTGAGGGGGCTGGGGATGTGATTCACTTGGTAGATGCCTAGCAAGCATAAGACTCTGAGTTTAATTCCTATATGAACTGAGTTCATCATCAAAAGCAGTGAGGGCAGGAACTCACACAGGGCAGGAATTGAATACAGCTCTCATAACAGAATTTGCTTCCTGTAGGTTGGCCCCCATCATCATTATCTTTAGTTGGCAGTTTGACATTCCTGGGGAAAGGGACCGTGAGTGGAAGAACTGACTCTCTTAGAAGGCCTGTGGGCATCTCTGTGGGGGCATTCTCTTGATTGTTAATTGATATAGATGCCCACTGTGGGCCACCGGTGCCATTCCTGGGCAGGTGTGTAAGAAAGGTAGCTAAGAAATCCAGCAGGAGCATGCCCGTAATGAGTTCCTCTGTGGTTTCTGCTTCAAGCATCCACTCTGCTCTGGCTTCCCTTGATGTTAGACCATACCCTGTAAGATGAAGTAGACCCTTTTTTGCCCTAGTAGCTTTTAGTTGTAGACTTTATCACCATACTGGGATAGCATAAAGTAGGACACACCCCATCAGGCTTGTTAGGGCTCAGGGAGAAGAGACCTCTGGGAAATTCAGCCTCCTGCTTTCTCAGCAATGTTCAGACGTGTGATTTTCATGTATCATTTCAAGGCTTGCCCTTTCCTAATCAAGACAAAGTGCCGGACTCCAGCTGCAAACGACAGGAGGCATGATGAATGAGAGCTTAAGCAAACAGTTGGGTTTGTGTCTCAGAACAGAACACAGACAGGAAAGCAGATCAGTGCTGGTCCGTGGCTCAAAGAGGCTGTAGGAAGTCCAGGCTGGCCCTCCATCTTTTCGCCCTGCCATCCCTAGTCTGCAGGTTTTGCTTTCACACTTAGCTCATGATTTACGTATAGCTGCTTCCACCACCTCTCTCTCTCTCTCTCTCTCTCTCTCTCTCTCTCTCTCTCTCTCACACACACACACACACACACACACACACACACACACCCCTCGAAGGTCAGCCGTGTGCGCAAAGGAAGATAAAGAAGGGGTTTGGAAGTGCGGACATACTTGTGACTCTTTCACTAGGCTCCTGGCACTTAGCAGTCCTGCTGCCACAGCTGGAATGTGTATTGTGTCTGAGCCAAGGGAAAATCGAAACCCTGTTCTGCATGACTAAGCAGGACCACGGTGCCTGCTTTGTTGTCTCATTAGACAGTTCCCTACAGCAGATGGCCTCCCTCATGGTTTGGACTTGTAGATACTTTGTAGCCCAGCTCTAGAATGGGACACACTTTTTTATTTTAATTTTTATTTTTTTTTTTTAGTTTTTTGAGACAGGGTTTCTCTGTGTAACAACCCTAGCTGTCCTAGAACTAGCTCTTGTAGACCAGGCTGGCCTCGAACTCACAGAGATCCACCTCCTCTGCCTCCTGAGTGCTGGGAACAAAGGCATGTGCCATCACCGCCCGGCCAGCACTTTTGTATCTCAAGATCTTTGTCTAAATAACAACATACAATTGTGTCATGGCATATATACAGTCACATCCCCCATACACACATATATTGTTCATAACAACAATACTTAACTAACTGAATAGACAATTTGGCCAAGCAAGCTAGCTGGCTCACATCTATAATCTAGTACTCAGGAGTACAGGGAAAGTCACCATTCTTTGTAAGTTTGAGGCCAGCCTGATCACCTAGGGCTACACAGCAAGACCCTGTCTTAAACATGTCAATAACTAAATAAACAAACAGTTTGGTAAAAACTAGAACTACAATATGATTCAGTAATTATATTTCTTGCAATGACCAAAGGAGACATGGATTCTTTTTTTTAATTGATTTTATTGAGCTATATATTTTTCTCTGCTCCCCTCCATGCCTCTCCTTTCCCCTTTAACCCTCTCCAATGGTCCCCATGCTCCCAATTTACTCAGGAGATCTTGTCCTTTTCTACCTCCCATGTAGATTAGGTCTATATGTATCTCTTTTAGGGTCTAGGTTCTCTGGGACTGTGATTTGTAGGCTGGTTTTCTTTGTTTTATGTTTAAAAAGCACTTATGAGTGAATACATATGATAACTGTCTTTCTGGGTTGGGGTTACCTCACTCAATATGATGTTTTCTAGCTCCATCCATTTGCCTGCAAATTTCAAGGTGCTATTACTTTTTTTCTGCTGTGTA
>NW_004949186.1:453407-459607 GCF_000317375.1 Microtus ochrogaster
CTTTCCCCCGCAACTTCTCCAACATAAGTTTTCATCAGAGTTTTTGATCTTGGCCATTCTTACATGTGTAAGATGGAATCTCAGAGTTGTTTTGATTTGCATTTCTCTGATGGCTAAGGATGATGTACATTTCCTTAAGTGTCTTTCAGTCATTTTAGCTTCCTCTATTGAGAGTTCTCTGTTTAGGTCTATACTCCATTTTTTAAAATTGGATTATGTGTTCTTTTGATGACCAATTTCTTGAGTTCTTTGTATATTTTGGAGATCAGACCTCTGTCCGATGTGGGGTTAGTCAAGATCTTTTCCCATTCTGAAGGCTGTCATTTGAGACATGGATTCTTGCACTTCCAAGTTTATTACAGCACTGCTCACAATAGTTAAAATACAGAGTTGGCCTAAGTGCCCATCATTGGATGGATGGATAAAGAAAATGTTGATATATTTACACAATGAAATAGTACTCAGTCATGAAAATATAAAATCCAAGCCAGCAAGACAATACAGCAGATAAAAGCACAAGCTTTGGCTGAACGGGCCTCGTGATTATCTGGGTTCAATTTCCAGAACCACTGGAGCAAAAAGAACCAACTCTCAAACTTTGTCCCCTGAACCTCCACAATTGTGTCATGGCATATATACAGTCACCTCCCCACACACATACTGTTCATAATAACAACAACAATAAACATTTTTTAAAAGAAAGAAAGAAATCTGATTTGTACCAACATACATGGAAGTAAAGGTGATTATGCTAAATGAAGCATGTCACAGAAGGATAAAAATGCCATGTTCTGACTCATGTATAGAAAAGGCAATAGGGCACATTTATAGAAGTAAAGAGAACAGAATAAAGGGAGGCAGGAGGATCTCCATGAGTTCAATGGTCCTATTCCAGGACAGCCAGGCTACACAGAGAAACCCTGTCTCAAAAAAACAAAACAAAACAAAAAGGCTGGAGTAGTGGTCCCTGGAGTGGCACAAGTGAAGGGTGTGGGAACAGGAGGAAACAGAGAGAGTCTGCTAGGGACTGGGAAGGACAACATGGGTTGGGAGCAGAGCTGGGAATAGAAGACATGTGGATTGACACAAGTGTACATATATGCAGTTATAAAAAGATGTTGAATCCCTTAATTTACATAATTAATACATGTTAATAATTCTAATAACAAAATATAACATTAAAGACTGACAGTTTAACACATTAAAGCTTTAATGAAGAATCTCAAAAAAAAGTGATCCTTAAAAAGTCATTTAAATATTTTAGGTCTTGTCTTCATCAACCTGTCTGTCATGCCAAGTATCAAGTGTTCACCTGCTATTTCAATCTATCCCAAAGTGTGTTTGGTACAATACCACTCCTCTCCGATGTTCTGAAACAGGCACAAACACACGCTAGAAATACACATGCCACTCCTGACCCTTGGAGCTATCTGATGCATGCTGGCACTGGAGTAAAGGGTCTCAAAAGGAATACTATATTGACTGGGGGGTGGCCGCACAAGCATGGGGATCTGGGTTCAAATCTCCAGCACCCGCATAAAAAATAAAAGTCAGGCATGGCCTTGAATGCCTGCAACCCAATGCTGTGGGAGTCTGAGGAAGGAGGTAGCTAGCTAGCTCCAGGTTCAAGGAGAGACTCTGTCTTAGGAAGAGAATCCCAGAGCAGGACAGCTGATAATCTCCTTGATATCCATGTGGTCATGTGGATATGTATGTGGACATCACACACACACACACACACACACACACACACATACACACACACACACACTTCTTACAAAGCATTACTATAGCCTGGCAACAGAAGCGATCATCTTACTGGAAACAGATGACAGCAATAGCAATTTCTTATCCAATCACTGTCCAGGACGAGAGCCAAACTGGCGATGGGGGCGCAGGGAGAGCGACAGGGAGATGACAACACACTTCGGCTTTGATCACGACTGCTTGATTACGTATTCCTTTTGTCCCAGCCCCAGTTCTCCCAAACTCAAAGCTCCTGTCAGCATCCTGAAGATGAACTGGAGAGCATGTTTATCTGCTCCCTCAGCCAGTGCCTGACTTGATAAAATCTCCTTTCTTTGCTTGCTACACACAGAAAAGTCATACTATAAATAGACTTGTTTACTTTCTTTATCTCGCTGCTTCCCCAGTTCTTTGGATGAAGGAACCCTTTGCGGCATAGCAAGTAGGAACATTTGAAGAAACCTGAGTTCTGTGGAATACACGGTAGACAGCATCGACCCACTGCACTTCTCCCAGTAGCTGCCACTGCTACCCAGCCAAGCGCATCATGTTTCCATCATGAAATGTTAGGAACAGAACACACACGAGACACATTAGCTATCTCCCACATTCTCCCTTTTTAAATTAACTGTACATGTTTAAAGGGGAAAATCGTACCGTGAAAAAGATTAAATGGTAGCATGTAGAAGATATGAAAAACAAGATTTTTTTTAAAAATGTCACAATTAGGACAGAGTTCAGCTATAATATCATTGCCACCTATAGAACTAAAAAGAAATCAGGAGTTTAGGTACATAGTCAAAGCGGAAAAGTAACAACAAAAATTACTGGGTTGTCACTGTGGACAGTACCCTAAAAAGGTAAATACAATTGAGGAGTCAAATAATTGAATCAGAGCCTGAGTCTGACGAGGATTTCTGGCCAGTCTCAAGGGCCACCAGCCCAGCTGGGTTTTCAGTCATGGTCATTCATGTCATGCATGCATAAGCAAGTCACGTGGTGAAATACCAAATGCACTGAGATGATTCCTGAGAAATTGGAGACTGAGGCTTTGAAAGTCATAAAGCACGTCCAGGGAGGTGACACGCTGGGCACATGGATAGAGCACCTCTAGACATGCTGCTTGTCTTCTGTAGCCAGCTGCGCTGTAACGACAGTTAACTCCGAGAGGGAGTCTTCCTGACCTATGTGTCAGTAGCTTCCATGCCAGGATCACCCATGTGCCTACATAATGAGTCAGAAAGCACGTGACTAATTCTCACCACAAATCCATGCAGGTTTATGATGCTATGTATCTGTGTTGCATTACGGAATTTTGTAAAAAGTGTGTTTCTTCCTCTTGCAGTAGTTTAGACCTGGAATGAGCCCAAATTTGAATGCTCTACTTTGTCTCTCTGTATCTTCTGTCGGCACCTAGTATCTGTGGTCTGTATTCTGTCTGTCTATCATTTGTCTACTGTGTGTATCTGATGTCTGTCATTTCATTTGGTTTTTGTTTTGTTTTACTCTTTTTATTTTTTGGTTTTCAAAACAGGGTCTTCCTCTGTGTAGCCCTGGCTGTCCTGGAACTCACTCTGTAGACCAGGCTGGCTTCAAACGCAGAGATCCATCTGCCTCTGCTTCAGAGTTCTGGTATTACAGGTGTGTGCTTCCAACACCACCTGGCTGTCTGTAATCTCTAATAAAGAACTTTGCTAGGTATTTATTGAACAGCACAGAAAATGAGATAAGGCAAAAGAATGAGTAATTCTCTTTTTTACCAAACAGTTGAACGTAGTTTTACAAAAAAAGTTACTTCCCTGATAGAATAGCGCTCAAGCCCACAGACAGATCTTATCAACCTATAGCCACCTGTCGCTTCCAGCGTTTATAGTGGATGTTTGTTTTAAGGTTGCCTTCAACCTACTGGCTACTTACACGCATGCACGCCCCGTGGACACACACACAGAGGAGGTGGGGAGAGGGGGAGAGGGGGAGAGAGAGAGAGATCTTGGTTATAGAAAAGCAGCCCAAGGGCCAGGCGGTGGTGGCGCACGCCTTTAATCCCAGCACTCGGGAGGCAGAGGCAGGTGGATCTCTGTGAGTTCGAGACCAGCCTTGTCTACAAGAGCTAGCTCCAGGACAGGCTCCAAAACCACAGAGAAACCCTGTCTTGAAAAAACCAAAAAAAAAAAAAAAATCAGCCCAAGGAAATGCCGCCCTTTGCTGAAAAACTTAATATTGTAAAGATGGGTTTAGAAAGCCAGGTTTGTGGCACTCAGAATGTGAACTTGACTTTTGTAGGAATAAAAAAAAAAAAAAACACATGCTATTGGCCAGTTAAACTGTTCTGGAGGCAAAGCGTGTAAACTTTGGATTGCAGAAGAAAAATTAAGGAAGATGGCTCTGGAAAACGAGAGATTAATCTATGGTGACCGGAGCTCATCTGGAAAGGATATCTCAAAATAAATGAGTACACTGTAAAAAGGATAAGGGTAAACGGTTTAAGTGTGATAGCGCTTGTTTCCTGAGAGTCTTGGTCAGGCTTCACATTTGGCCCTTGTAGGTTTATACCTGGGGCCAGGCATCTTGACAAGAGTGTGGAGGTGGTGGAACGAGGCACTCCAGCGTTGTATTTATTTGTTTGCTCATTCATTTTGGATGAAGGAGTCCTGGTATGATAGCTACGTTCATTGGGAAGAGTTCCTGTTGAAAACAGCTCCTAGTGATTACATTTTCCTCCTATGCCCCAAACTATTAAGTGGGCACTTAATAACCGGTACAGATAAGTGGAATAAACAAGGGCCTGCAAGATGACTCAGCAGGTCAAGGGACTTGCTGCCCGGACTGTTGACCTGAGTTTGCTCCATGGGTGCCATGGGGCAGAAGGAGAGAACTGACCCCTGAAAGTTACCCTTTGACTTTTACAGTTGTACCATGACATCAGTACACTGCAAAAATAAAATACACGTCAACAAACTTGTTAAAATATACTACCATCTAAAAACTACTCATTTCCAACCTGAAGCCTGTGACTAAATCTCTGAGGGGCTTCTGTACCCCCACTCCCCCCCCACCACTCATACACACACACACACACACACACACACACACACACACACATAGGCTTTGAACTCAAGTAGCAGAGCATGGCCTTGAACTTCTGACCTTCCTGCTTCCACCTCCCAAGTTGGAGGTTACAGGTGTATGCAACCATTCCTACCTGACCTGAGTTCTGAAGATCACTAAGTCAATTTATTTGGATTTTTTTTTTCAGGAAAGTGCTTAGAGCATCTCTTCCCTACCTTTTATTCTTTGATATTTTACATGTATATAATAAGTTGTAGACATTTTCACCCACATTCAATTTCCCTAGAAGTGCTTCAGTTTTATGAGGTCATAATATGAATTCCCGGGGGAAGAATTCTTGTACTTTCCATTCATGCATTCCTCCTTGAAAATCTTTTAATATTATTATTATTGTGGTAAAAAGACATTTAACATATGTCTTAGTCAGTGTCCTTTTTTTCTGTGAAGAGACACCGTGACCGTGACAATTCCTATAAAGAAAACCATTTAACTGGGGCTGGCTTACAGTTCAGTTAATGCATTGTCATCATGGCGGGGAGCATGGCCGCATGCCGACAGACATGGTACTGGAGAAGGAGTGGAAAGTTCTACATCCAGATCCATAGACAGTAGGAAGAGAAGAGAGACACGTCACAGACAAGAACCAACCCTTTTGACAGCCTTTTGTCTTCTTGGAGCAAAACAGCTCGGCTTTGCTTGTGTAACGTGCTTTATTTAATGGAATTTCTAGTCTTAGAGACATACAAACTAAATTCAAAGATGGCTTCTTGTTCACCACACTTCCCAGGACTTTGGAATTTTAAGACGGGAGATGGAAACAAGACACTCACCGGTTGACAGAAGAAAGTAAAATAAGATTAGTTTAGACTAACTACCTAAGCCCTTTAAAAGGAGAAGATCAGAGAGATTCAATTTGAGACAGTAAGAGTCCCCCCCCCCAAGAGAGAGGGAAAGGACACGACAGGCCCTGAGGGTGACCTCTGGGGAGCAACTGGAGCCCCTGCCAAGGGCTGGAAGGAAAACGGGCCCCAGTCCAGCAACAGCAAGACTCACAGCCACTACTGTTGTGGGGTATTCACCAGAGAAGAATACTTGGACATGAGTCTAAGTCTGTATAGAAAGTCTGTATTTGGCAGCTGTAACTACACTGGGTATTTGGGATCCCAGTGTAGCCCTAAGCCTTTCTCTTTTTTTATTAATTAATTAATTTATTTATTTATTAAAGATTTCTGTCTCTTCCACGCCACCGCCTCTCATTTCCCTCCCCCTCTCCCAATCAAGTCCCCCTCCCTCGTCAGCCCAAAGTGCAATCAGGGTTCACTGCCCTGTGGGAAGTCCAAGGACCACCCACCTCCATCCAGGTTTAGTAAGGTGAGCATCCAAAC
>NW_004949186.1:459857-489315 GCF_000317375.1 Microtus ochrogaster
CTCGTGGTCCTGAGTTCCTTGCTCGTGCTCTCTCTCCTTCTGCTCCTGATTTGGACCTTGAGATTTCTGTCCGGTGCCCCAATGTGGGTCTCTGTGCCCTGAGCCTTTCTCAAGGTGAGCTTTTAAGCACAAAAACCATATCCTGGCTTGACATACTTCAGTTAACAAGAACAGTTAGCCAGAAGCAGAGCTATAGAAGTCAAAAGGCAATGGTAATACATTTAGAGACTTTCCCAGAACTTTTGGACTTTGATGGATTAGGTCTTTGTTTTCATTTTGGCAGGTGGTGTTGTCTACATGCTGAGTTTTGTGGCCTGAATTATTTCTATCATAGAGTCAGTAGTGCTAAGATCTAGGGGTCCCGAGGGAGCTGGGAACCAGATCTTTCCTTCATTGAGTCTGCAACAAGAAGGTAGTCAGCTTGGGCCTCCTTAACTGTCCCCCTGTAGAAAAGACCTGCTCCATGCAGAGGACACAGTAGTCTACAGGCGTAAGCAAACACAAAGATGTTTAGAACAATGGCATTTTGTACAACATTGGCACAATCCATAGTGTGCTAAAAAATAAATTTTCTAACCTTTAATAAATAGATACCTTAAGAATTCCATTCTTTTTAGTCAGGTATGTTGGTGCATGCCTTTAATCCTAGCACTCAGAAGTGAGAAGCAGGCTGATCTCTGAGTTGGAGGCCAGCCTGATCTACAGAGTCAGTTCTAGAATAGTCAGGGCTACACAGAGAAACTGTCAAGAAAGAAAGAAAGAAAGAAAGAAAGAAAGAAAGAAAGAAAGAAAGAAAGAAAGAAAGAAAGAAAGAAAGAAAGAAAGAAAGAAAATAAAGAAACTCATTTGTGGGAGGGGCGTTAGTAAGATACTTATAAGGGTCCTGTTTTCCTCTGGAGATATGCGTGTGCTTGTGTTTTCGTATGTGCACTGCATGTGTGCACTTGTATGCCGTGTGCTTGTAGCCTTGCATAAATACACTGTTTTGTTTTTGTTTTTGAAGAATGTAACTTTTAACTCTGTCTTTTCTTGGTCTCAGCATGTAGCCCAGGCTGGCCTGGAATGCACACCCTTCCTTTCTTGGCCTCCTGAGTGCTAAGATCACAGGTATGTGGCACCACCCCTGCTTGACAGGGAGATTTCCATTTTTCTCTTACCATCTGGAGTCTGAGATCTCCTAACATGAATTTCTATCATGGGACTGAAGATCTGACCTCAGGATGTCACAGTAGCTGTTTCTTGAGCCTTTCTTCAGGACCAAACTGTTGGGAATTTCCTGTTATCTTCACAGCAAACCACAGGCTTTCATGATCTCCCCTGCCCAGCACCTAAGCACTTCTTTCCTCTGTTTAATATGAAAACTGGATGTGAGCTCTGCCAGCATCCACTTCTCTGTTCTTCACCTATTTTCCTAACCCAATCCTCAACCTCTAATCTCAGTAAATCATTTGTCATAGAAAGTTTGTCTGTGTCCCTGCGTGTGCCTGCGTGTGCCTGTGATCACAGCAAAGGTCCGGCTCAGTTATTTGGAGACCAGAGCATCAGTGAGAGCAAGATCAGGATTTCCACATGGAAAATAACAATTCTGACCCAGTTACCAGAAGTAGGCCACAAGGCAGAGGCAGGGTCCTTAATACAAACGGTGAATCTAGAGCAATCCAGAAATTCCATGTTATCTTGCAAATCTATCTGAAAAGCATGCAAATATGCATGCGGCCTGCTAACCACAGCGCTGTGGATAACTGATGAGCGCAGGAACAAATGATAGGTCCCTGGCGGAGCTGTCACAGAAATGAGGAAGACCATCTAGGTTGGATTTTCAACATATCCTAGTACTTGAAAGAAGCTGAGACAGATGCCAGTCTGAAAGATTTGAATACACTGGTGCAGAGACAGAGAGACGGATTGGTGCACACACACACACACACACACACACACACACACACACACACAGAGAGAGAGAGAGAGAGAGAGAGAGAGAGAGAGAGAGAGAGAGAGAGAGAGAGAGAGAGAGCAAGCACAATTCATACCCCTGCATTCAGGAAATCAGGAAGAATCTGGAGAGATGGCTCAGAGGTTAAGAGTGCATTCCACTTTTGCAGAGGACCCAAGTTCAGTTCCCAGCACCTACACAGCAGCTCACAACCCAGCTCAAAACCATCTGTAACTCCAGCTGGATGGGATGCGATGCCTGCTTCTGGCCCCCTCAAGCACCATGCACGCAGGTGATGCTCAAACATTCATGCAGGCAAAATGCTCATTCACATAAAATAAAAAATAAATTTTAAAAACTTCTAGAGAAATGATTCTAAGTATTTCAAACAAATATAACACAGCTGTTGACGAAAGATTGGGGCAGAGCCCAAAGGAGAGGGTACCTTCAACCAAAAGCAACCCGTTTTAGGAAATCAGTAACATCTACAGAAGAGGGAGCAGTCTCGGGGAGGGACTGCCTTCAACCAGTTCTAACCAGGACAACCTCTTAGGGTGGTTCCTTCTGAGCTCTCACTGGGTTAAGGGATGGTTCTAAAATGGCAGTTTATGGATATCTTAGTAAACAATTCACAGAATTAACGGATTATTTCCAGGGAGGGGCCATTTGTCAATCTTTTCGGGCATTGTGCTGTTTTTAGACGCACTTCTATTTTGTAACCCTAGATAAGTTGGGGCTTTGCTTTGTAACCATATGATTTTCTGAAATGCTCTAAGAATGGCTTCATTTTTAACTGTTTGGAGAATATATTTAAAACTCAGTGGAGAAGGATTGGATTTTAGATGAACCTTCAAGGCAAATTGTGTTGAATGTTTTAAAGAACGCGCACAGAACTGCATCGGGAACCAGCGGAGTCAGTTTACTTACACAGTGTGAGGGTTCATGGGCAGCATTCAGATTGTGCAGCCCTTACCTGCTTGGTAGTCCAGCTCCTTCCATGGCAACTCTGTGTTTGCAGGCTACAGTTTCCCCGCAAACACCATCCGGCCCCATCTGCCGTCGGAACATGGCAGTCTCTGGCTTGTTGAGCGGGAGGCAGAGTGTAGTGGAAACACTCGGGTGGACAGCCATCTGTGGGGTAGGGCCAAACTCTGTATGCTTCGCTGACTTGGGATTGGACGGTAGTTGTGGAGGCATTCAGGCATTCTGCGAGAGGAAGTGATATTCCCCGATCCCTTTCCTGCTTCACTCCCCTCTCTCACGCCTCCTCTCTGGGTTAAATTCTTCTTAGTGCTTACGTGTTTATTGCAGAAACTGCATTGTGGCGAACACGGGGTAATATTATCTCCAATACAGAATACCGTGGCTCTAATGAAGGTACAAGTCAGAGGAAGAGTGGATCGAAGAGAAGGCCATCAAGTGTTGCAAGGTTGAGAACAGAGCTCCGTTTGCTGCCACTTCCATGAAATACAGCAGAATAGGCAAGATTTCACACACAGGGCAAACAAAGGGAGAGAGGCCTCAACGATCTGGGCCATCCCCCACCCCCCATCTCTCATCCACTTTATTTCTGCTTTTCTGCTTCTCTTTTGCCTCTGCTGCACTTCTTCTTCTGTGGATGACTCAGAAACCAAGTGCCAAGGCTGCTGAGGGGACTCTCCCACCTCCCATTTCCCAAAGAAACACCTCCATTAACAAAAAACCCTGCTTTCTCTGCAGCCAGGATCCCCAGGTCCTCCACAAGGGAAGCGTTATGGGTTTGCAGAAAGACTGAATCTTTATGCCTCTACTTTATCTTTCTCCATGTTTGGGGATCAGTCATCCTGCAGGAAGCATTTTCCACCCCTCCAGACAGTAACTTTCAGAGTTGGAAGCTTACTAGAGAAAGCTAGCACTCTGCAACTGAGCCAAGACTGGCTTAGGTAACTCCTTTTACTTCCAGAGTGTAATACAATCCAGTCTAGTATCACATTGCAGTCTCTGATCAGCGATAAATATGACATCTCTGTCTTCTATCATTTGTGCCTTGCCTCTATTCTCCAATTTACTCTAAGCTTGCATTATACTTTATATTGTATAAGTTTGATCCTATATATATACAATTTCCACATCATGAATTCAACCAGCTACTAACAAAAATATATTTTAAAGTGATTACATCTGTACTGAATATGTCAATTTTTTTTGCTTATCATTCTTCCTTAAAAACTTATAATAATATGTATATAGTATTCATAGACACCATTTTATACAAGGGACTTGAGCATCTATAGATTCTGGTATCCACATGGAGGGGTGACTTGAAAACAAATCCTACAGATACACATCATTGGCTGCATGTTACTGAATGTAATGGGCATTTTATATACTGTGAACATTTCCCCAGGCTTTCTTAGCATCCTTATCCTCAAGGAGAAATTCTTTTCATTTCCACTTCCAAAATCCCTGGGAAAAGACTCCCATTAGCACTGAATGCACTCTTCCTGCAGAAACAGGAAATCAGCTGAAGATGTAGCTCAGGTGATAGAGTGTTTGCCTAGCATGCCGGGGGCACTGGGGTTCAGTGCCCAGCACTGCATCACAAACCAGCTGGGGAGGTGGAGGCAGGAGGATCAGAAGTTCAAGGTCAGCATAGACTGCTTAGCAAGTTCAAGGCCAGTCTGGGATACAAGAGATACAATCTCAAAAACAAACAAAAACAAAAAAGTCACCCTCCCCCAACAAAAGCAAGAAATGTATATATAATACATAAATATATATATATATTTAAACTTGGGTCAGGTATCCACCTGTGCTCCTTGACTTAAATCAATTCTCTAGATGGTGTGTCTTAGCATAGAACCACCAGTCATGAACAGCCCATCAATCCAGCCAGGCTCCCCAGGCAGAATGTCCACCAGGATCAGTGTGTGAAGTCCCACGTGCATCCGTAGATAATGCTATCCACAGACTAATACCACTGTGCTATCCACAGTGGGAAAGGCGATGTGCAGAGTACAGCAGGCTCATTCCGCTGGTGTCAGAGTCACAACACATATGCTGCTTGGTGCCAGACAGGTCAATTGTTTATTGTAGGAGGGAAACTAATACAGTGAGTGGATCCCATGGCACCAGGGTGGATGGTGGCACTTGGGTGGATAGCATGGGAAGCAAAACAGTTCCAAAATCAGGTGGGCATAAGGGCCCATGCCTAGGGATAACCATCTTTTCTTCAGCAGTTATGCGACACTTAGTCCCCAGGGTCCCTACCGTGTATCTTTGTCTTAAATAAGGAACTCAGTATCGTAACAGAGAAGATAGAGGCTGACATGAATAACAAACTTTCTCTATTCTACCCAACTGCTTCCTCCTACCCCTTGCCTTCTTCCTTCCTGTCTTCATCAGGAGGGAAACTTCCATCCTGGTTAGGACATCTGCTGTAGATGCCCTACACCCCAAATTTGTATGTTGAAACGTAATCCCCAATATGAGCATATTTGGAAGCTGATCAGTTCAGAAAGGTAGAGCCCTGGTGAAAGGAGATTAGTGTTCTTATAAAGAGATCCTAGAGACATCCATCACTCTTCCAAACAAGTAACGGTACTGTGAAACTGTCCCTAAAGCTAAATGCAGAACAAATAAATGAGAATAAACACAATGTGTCCAGAGCCCAGAGCTGCTGTGGGTTGGTACTGGCAACTTCTCAAGGTGTGCAACCACCACAAACTCCCTGTCACTGAATACAAGGAACACCCTTCACCTTTATCGTCTGTGACCTGTGTGCAGCAGCTGGCATCCATCTCGTTCTTTGTTGTTGCTATTGTTTCATTTACTTCATGTGTATAGGTGCTTTGGCCACATGTATGTCTGTGTACTATCTGTGCGAAGTGCCTGAGAGAATCAGAAGAGGATGTCAAATCCTTGCGGACTGGAGTTACAGTTGGGAGCTGCCATGTGGGTACTGGGAAACAAACTAGCCTCTTCTGGAAGAGCAGCCAGTGCTCTTAACTGCTGAGCAATCAGACAGCCTTTTCTTGGCTTTTCTTTTTTCCTTTCTCGCGATTTTCATTCTATTCTAACCATCGGCCTCAAACTTGCCTTCCTTTGCCTGCTGTTTAGACTTCACTGCTTTGATCTCTTCTCTCATCTTATGCTTCACTTTGCTACGTGATTTCACTTGTCATAGTTCAGGTTTCTACTGCTATGATGAAGTGCCATCACCAAAGCAACTTGGGAAGGAAAGGTTTTGTTTAGCTTACACTTCGGCATCTTTGTTTAACACCAAAGGAAGTCAGGATGCAAACAGGTCAAGACCTGGAAGCAGGAGCTGATGCAATGGCCACGGAGGAGTGCTGCCTACTGGCTTGCTCCTCATGACTTGCTCAGCTTGCTTTCTTATAGAACCCAGGACCACCAGCCCAGGGATGGCACCGCCCACAATAGGCCTCCTTTCTCAATCACTAATTAAGAAAATGCAGTACAGGCTTCCCCACAGCCTGAGCTTGTGGAGGCTTTTCCCAGTTGAGGTTCCCTCTTCTCTGATGGTTCTAGGGTTATGTCAAATTGCCATAAACTAGCCAGCACAGCTGAACCCTTGTCAACTGGACACACAAATACGTCAGTTGTAAGTCATAACCTTCACTTCGTTGCTCATGCCCAAGATCACACATTAATATAAACATCGCAGTAGGAAACATTTTACAAACTTAAAAAGTCCTGCCATCTTTATAAATCCAAACACTTTAAAATTCAGTCTCTTTTAAAATCCAAAGTTTCTGGGCACCACTGCCTTTATTCCAAGAGGCAGAGAAAGGCAGATCTCTGTGGGTTTAAGGCCA
The DNA here is from genome assembly GCF_000317375.1 of Microtus ochrogaster. Lineage (NCBI taxonomy): Eukaryota > Metazoa > Chordata > Mammalia > Rodentia > Cricetidae > Microtus > Microtus ochrogaster. Next base: position 466,608 of record NW_004949186.1, read on the forward strand.
TCCTGGCCTACATAGTGAATTCCAGAACAACCTGAGCAGTATAGAGAGACCCTGTCTCAAAAGCAGCAACAACAAAAAATCCAAAATCTACAACCGTGGGCTACTATAAAACACTTTCTTACTTTAAGAGAGAAGAACCAGAGCACAGACACAATCACATCAAAGCAAACCCGAACTCCAACAGTATAGATTGCTCCATGACCAATATCTGGAATTCACTCACAATCTGGGCATCTCCCAGGGGCCAGGGTCACCTCTCAGGCTCCACTACCCACAGCATACACAGCTGTTCTTCTGGACTCAGGCTGGCCCCACTCCACTGCTGCTGCTGTTCTTGGTGGTTATTCCATGGTACTGGCATCTCCAAAGTGCCAAGTTCTTCCTGTAACTGGGCTGCACTTTCACCAACAGCCTCTCCTGGGCTCTCTTCATGGTGCCAAACCTCAGCTTCTCCACGTGACCCATTCGATCCTGGGCCATTAGCTGCTACTGAGGCTGCACCTTCATCAGTGGCCTTTTTCGGCCTCTCACAGGGCCAAACATCAGCTGTTCTCCATGACCCCTTCATGCCTTCAAAACCAGCACCACCTGGGTGACTCTGACACTACCACACCCTTAGAAGACGACTGCCCGGATGAGAAACGACCTTGGCCACCTTTTAGAGCGCGGCTTTTGTGTGCTGACCCTGAGGAAACACTTCCCAGAAAGACCTCACCTCAGTGACGCTGGTCTCTTCTCGGTCACCTCTAATTTAACAGCTCCTGCTGACCAGCATTGGTTGTCCCAGCAAGGCAAAGGTTTTCCTTTAGTGGTTCTGCTCTCTTATTAGTCACCGATGATTCTTCAGCCCCAGCTGACCAGAACCACAGATTCTCAACTCAAAACATGCAACAGCCCCCAGAGAGTCTTTAAGTGACTCCCAAAACTTCCCTCTGGAACCTTACAAGCCAGGGTCCTTCATCTGCTTTTCTCCCAACGTTCTTATCTTCCAAGCTCATGCAAAACAGCTCACCAAGCTTTGAACTTTCCTAGCCCAAAGTTCCAAAGTCCTTCCATGATCCTCCCACAAACATTGGTAAGGTCTGCCACAGCAATACCCCCACTATCATGTCTTAGAATTATTAGTGCTGTTTTGATGGCTGGAGAAACTCCATTTTTATGCTAGGCATCCATCTTAGTACCCACAGGCCATTTATCTCTGTCTCTAGTCCCTGGAAGATAAGTTTCCAGTAACCCTGACTCAGTGAACCCCACCTAGAAATGTACAGCCTACTAACTGGTTTTTGCCTTCTGCAACCTAATTATGCAGACAGTCAAGGACTATTTTGAGGTCGCCTTGACTACCTAATCTTGACAGAGCAGAGCAGCTCCTGACTTGGTTATGCAGATGCTCTATGTCTTCTTCTGGATTTTGCCTTGAAATATGCTTCCCCCACCCCGCTTTGAACAACAGTCTCAAGTTTGGCTCAAGGACTGTTGTCCTGCTCACAGGAATAAATAATTCTTTTAACTATAACTGGGTTGAGTCTGTTGTCTTTTCTCAGAGGTTAGCAACTCCATAACACTGTGATGAAACACCATGACTTGGCAGGAAAGGGTATATTTGCCTTGCAAACCCACATCAGTTTTCATCAGAAGGAAAGTCAAGAGAGGAACTCAAACAGGGAAAGACCTAGAGGCAGGGACTGATGCACAGGCCTTGGAGAGATGCTGCTTACTGCCTTGCTCCTTATAGCTCCTTCAGTCTGCTTTCCTAGAACCCAGGACCACCTGCCCGGGGATGGCACTACCCACAATGCTCTGGACCATCCCCTATCAATCATTAAGAAAATGTCCTACAGGCTGACCTACAGCCCCATCTTATGGAGACATTTTCTCAACTGAGGCTTCCTCCTCTCTGATGACTAATGTGTGTCAAGTTGACATAAAACTAGCCAGCACTCAGCCTCTGCATGTGTCCTTAAGTAACCCCTAGGGTAGCTTATGTAAATCTCAACCCTGAGGCCTGGAGATACTTTATGCATGGCCAGATGTACCCAATACTTTAAATAGATGACTTAGAATGATGTTTATAAATAACAACAAAACCAGGGACCTAATGGCGCATACATTAGGCATCCAATTATCCATGGGATTTGTCCCATCTGTCCAGGAAAGCCACTTTGGACTTTCCTGTGCATAATATTCTGCCATACAACAGTTCTCTCCTCTTCCTCCTATGTGGGCTGAGTTTTATACCCTAAGGCAAAACTTCTTTCTCTTGCCTCTCTCCCTCTTGGGTTTACTTCTCTTTCTCTCTCCCAGCTGCCCTTGGTTCTCCATTCTCGCTTCTCAGCGTATTAGAATGCTTCTTTCCTCAACCTCCCCCTTTCTCAGTTTTAGGGTTTGTGTCCTCCAGCCCTGGGGCACAGCTTCCCAGTCCCCAGGGAAGGCGCCATGTGCCTTAGTCACCCTCACTTCAAGTCCTCCCTCCAGCGATCCCACTGTCCTATGACTGTGCCCCTTGCATACAGAAGTAATGCAGAGGCCGCCAGGGAAGCTAAAGCTCCTGGAGACCGTGCGTCCTTACTCCACTGGACCTTACGGGGCACCTTTCAGTTTCTCAGAGCACCTCTGGGGGATTATATTCTCAGCCTCACAGGAGCTCTCTGCTGTCAGTTAGGAGTTTTCCTCTCTATTCTGTCCCTCTCCACCCTGGATGAGCAACCAAATAATCCCCCTCTACCCAAATATTTTTCTCAAGGCTCTAATGTCTGTTCGTGGGATGCCAACATCATGGCATCCGCACTCTCTAGTCCATACCACTGTCAGCACGTGTTGAAGTGAGTTAGCATTACTGTTCCACCCATTCATGGTTGTATCTTTAGTACCTAGTTAGTGTCCTGCTTGATTAAAGTAAATATTGTAAAAAAAAAATATGTAAATGTATATAAGACAGGATCACATGGGCAGTGAGGGGGGAAGGATAGGTAAGGAGGGGAGGGGAGGGGAGAGGAGTGGAGGGGAGGGAAGGGGAGGGGAGAGGAGAGGAACTTGGCCAACACCACTTTTCTTACTGCAGTCTATTCCCACAGCTGGGCCTTTCGCTCTAGGAGTTAAAGCATTTGCATAGTGTTATACAAATGCACAATCTTATTAGAAAATGATATGCAAAGTAAGACATGGAGTGAACTTTTGCTTGTGGGTTCCTCTCAAGGTGATTGTGAGTTGTGAGGCTAAGCTACACCGTGTTACAGTTTTGTATTTTTATGTGTACGGGTGTTTTACTGGCCTGTGTATCTGTGGACAACATGTAGACCTGTTGCCCTCTAAGACCGGAAGAGGGTATCAGGTCTACTAGTATCAGAGTCGCAGATGGCTGTGAACTGCCATGTGGGTGCTAGGACTAGAATCCTAGACCTCTGGAAGAGCAGCCAGTACTCTTAGCCTCTGAGCCACCTCTCCAGGCTCTGTTCCATTGCTTTGTAAATTACATCACCTTGTTAACTGTGGTGTGGAGTTTTTTTTTTTTTATGCTGCTGTGATAAAATACTCTGTCCAAAGTGATTTAAAGGAGAAAGGGCCTATTTTGACTCACAGTTCATCATGGCAGGGACATCAAAGTGGCAGGAGCTTGGAGCTTGAAGTTACACTGCAGCCACAATGAAGACCTAAAGAGAGATAAACACATATTACTGCACAGTCCCTTTCTCCATTACAGTCCCGATCAGCCAGCCTTGCTGACAATGCAGACAGGTCTCCCTGTATGAATTACTGTTTCAGGTCAGACCATCATCACCACTGGGGTGCACACCTCACTGTTCAGACCGGACAGATGGTTACCATGCCAACAGAGTAGTTGTCCTTCAGAGGACACCGTCAAAACAAAACACCTGAAGTGGAGACATTGATAACAACGGTATTAGCAGAGTCACAGTCGCTGAGTTTTTTTCAGCTTCCTCAAGAAGCTTTTGCAAGCAGGATGGAGGTTCCAAGATGGGCGTCAAAGTAGTCTGAGGTTGACTGGGCGCTGAGAGGACTTTTGAATCTTTTACTAGAATTTCCCCCAAGCATTTTCTTCAAAAACTACCTCCAACATGAACTCGTTTCCCTGTTGAGTAACACGGCCCCCTGTTGCATAATTATTATGAAGTTTTGTCACAGGGATACCTAAGTAGTTCAGAGACGGTTGCTGCATGGCCTAGATGCACCCAAAGCTTTATTAAACCCGGGGTGCATTCGTAAGTGCAGCACAGACAGATGCCTAATGGAGGCGCAGAGATGAAAAACCAAAAAGGCAGGCACCGCCGAGACGTTCGCACGTGTTTGATTGTTTCAGACTCCCTGAATGCCAGTCTCTGGAGAAATTACTTTAACAGAGCATGAATAAGTGGGTGGAAGCTCCGTCTCCGACGGGAATTAGTGCTGGGAAATAAACAGCAATTTCGGAGAAGTAAAAATTAGAGCAGACTATTACATTTCCTTTTCTTCGTTTTTCTCTCCCGCTTTAGCTTTGGTATTTTCATTATGCCTATTCTTTCTGCAGAGGGCCTTTTGTTTACATTCAGGAGATCCAGCTAGCCAGCGATCCTAGCGGCAAAGGGCTCCCTTTGAAAGAGATCTGGGTAGGGACTGATGCGCTGTTCCCACTCCATTTCCTAAGGCGCCGGCTATCTCTAGAGAAGGATTTTCACACAAATTGAATGTTTTAAAAACTTAAGACCCGGCTATATTTGGATCTGTGAGCTGCGAGCAGCAGGGAATCTATAAGACTCTAAACCCTGCGACTCTCTCATTACCTCTGTTTTACTGAGCTGCATGGGTTCCATCTTTAGAAGCCGCCTCAATTCCTCCGGTTGAAGAACCTTTCCCTCCACCGCAGGTAGCCCTGGCTTTTTTTTTTTCTCTCTCTCTCTCTCTCTCTCTCTCTTTTTTTTTTACTTCGCCCGCAGATGTCACCCAGAAGTGACGGGTACCACTCTCAGCTCAATTTGCATCGCCACACAAAAGGGTCTCTCCCAGGAAACCTCCGCACTTCTGAAACATAATGGGATTTCAAAGAAATGTGTTCTTTTTAAGATAATAACTGCAGTTAACTCCCCCACTAGTCTTGCTGAAGTATTTGACAATTAATCCAGCTTACCACTGGCTTGAAATGATTTGACAACCATTTAAACTCTTTTGGGAAATGCTTTTTCTTCAGCCTGCTAGCTAAGCGGTTCTCCTCCTTTCCAGGGGATTTTGTACACTGCCATTTCATTTTCTATCGCCTTCTCTGCACTTGGTCCCCTGAAATACTAACTCCTGCTCAGCTGCGTGTGTTTGTAGATATTAAAAACACATGGAATTATCGTGCTCCGGGCTGAGTTATATATCCCCAAATTCGTGTGTTGAGGACTGAGCCTCTAGTATTTTAGAACACGATCGGTTTGGAGCCTGGGCCTTTAAAGAGGAGAGTGTGGCAGGATAGGGTGTGAATGTGGGTCCTAATTCAACACAGTGGCTCGCCCAACAAGAAGAGATTTAGACTCGCAAAGAAGCGGTCATGCGGGGACACAGAAGGTGGCCAGTCTGTTAAGACGCCCACCTATAATATTCTGAGAGAGGATAAGCAGAGGTCTCTTTCTGTCCTTTCCCTTCCGAGGGCTGTTCCAGCCTTAGGGTCCTCTTCCCACTCCAGCTCCCTCGTCTCTTGCACACCTCAATTGTCATTGTGTGCTAGGATTCCACCCTGATGCCTGCAGCAATGTCCTGATGCAAAGGAACCGCACAGAAGGCCACTGCTTGCAGAAGAAGCTATCGTGAGTTAAGAATGGACCTAAGGAATCTCTGTTCAGGCAGCAGCTCTGTCTTTTCATTCATCACCCACACCTCCTTCATTAACCCCAGATCCCCCTATGCTCAGCCCATCACCCAACTGTTCCCTTTGTCCTCCTAATCCATGTGGCCTTACCTGCCACCTTGCTGGTTTCCTGCCTATACTTGTTATAATTACCAGTAGAAAGCAGTCATTTCAAGAACACTGGAGGGGTAAAATAAACTATGGGCTAATCACCCACCTGTCACCAACCTGACATTTTTATTTAATGAGATTAAATTACACTTAACCATCGGTCTGCCTTTTAAGAGAGGGAACAAGACACCCTGGGCAGTTTAGAAGTCCCACTTAGAGAAGACAATCCTTTGTGTCCTGCTGCACGGTGTCGATTTAAATGAGCTATTTGCATAGCTCCTCCCCATCCCAGCCTTCCGTCTGACACAGATAGAATCTGAGTCCTCCTGATAGTCAGTCAGTTTTGTAACCCTATGCCCAGGAAGCTCCCCCAGCTCCTGCCTCAGCAACTTCCAGCTGTTGTCCTGTCCTCCAGCCTCACTCGGTACCTTGTGTCCCTGTTAGTCCCTCGTTTTGGAATTCATTTCCACCAGTTAGCTCTCCGAACCTTGCTCAAATGATGTTTTTATCTCTTTTCATTCTTATATTAGGCAGCAGTCTTTATAGGAACAGAACTGGTAGAATAACTGTGTGTGTGTGTGTGTATGTGTGTGTGTGTGTGTGTGTGTATACAATATATATTATATATATTCAATGGCTGTGTGTCAATGGAAAGTTCAAGAATCCAGTAGTTGTGCAGTCCATGAGGTTAGATGTCTCCGCTGGTGTTCAGTAGATGCCAGAATCCCAGGGAGGTAGGCTACATCGCCAGTGAAGGAATGAACTCACCAGAGAACACAAGAGGAAGCAGGCAAAGAGCAAACATTTCCTTCCTCCATGTCCTTTATATAGGCCGCCTTCAGAAGGTGTAGCCCAGGTTAGAGGTGGGTTTTCCCACCTCCAAAGATCTGTATTGAAGGCAAATCTTCCCACTTCAAATAATTTAATTAAGAAGAAAACCCTTCACAGGTGTACCTAGCTGCTTGGGTTTTAGTTGATTTCAGATGTCGTCAAGTTGACAACCAAGAACAGCCGTCCCAAACCTCTTTCAGGCCTACCAATAATACTAATAATACTAATACTAATAATAAACATTGGTGACAAAAATAGTAACAACAGGATTTGGGACAAAAACTTTGTCTTTCTGGTTATTGTTTTAATCAAGGTGTCTCTGGTTAGAGCTGGAAAGAGGGAGAAATCACATTGTAATGACAGTAGTTGACACAGACCCCCCCCCTCCACTCTGCGAGTTCTGCCATGGAGAGCTGGAATGGGAATTGCTGAAAAATAGTCAAAGACGATTAATCACTTCTTTTGGTTGCTCCTTTTCAAAGCAAGTTCCAACCAGATTTTTGAAAAAGTTTTACTTGAATGTTTTTTCTTTTCTTTTCTTTTTTGCATGGATTAGCATAAAAAAAGGAAGTGAATTAGACAAATGAATTGCCCAGGACTCTTTCTTTTCCTGGATTTAGATTAAAATTGGAATTCTTCATTTTCTGGATTCTTCCTGTCAGGGATCGTCCAAGGCTCCGCTGGAACTTCATGTACTTGCCTCTAAGGGACACATGTTTTCTGCTTCAGTTGAGGCATGGGTCATTATACTTCAAGTTGTTTTTCTTAAAACATGCGTGTGTGTGTGTTTGTGTGTGCATATGTGTAAGTACATGTATGAACAGGCTTTCAGAGGGCAGAGGACAACCTCAGGTGTCACCCTCAGCAACACCATCAACATTCTTTGAGGCAATCTCTCCTTGGCCTAGGACAGACTAGCTGCCTATGAAGTCACAGGATTCACCTGTCTGCTTCCCCAGTGCTGGAATTACAAGCACATAACACCATGCAGGCATTTATCATGCGTTCTGGTTATCAAATCTGAGACCTCATGCTTGCAAGGCACCTGCTATACTGATGAAGCCATTGCCTAAGATTGTATTGTAAGTCCTTCGGGCCTGACTTCATGTCCTCCGAGCTCTTTAAAGACAAGATCATTCAGAGTTATAAACTTAATTATAGCAGGCTTTCTCAGACTGCTCCCAAATCAAGACTCAGAGACTTATTATTAGTTATGAATGTTTGGTCTTATGCTTGTCCCACTAGCTCTTATAACTTAGTTTAACCTGTTTCTCTTCATCTACGTTTTGCCTCCGGGATTTTTACCTTTTTTTTTTCAGTCTGATTTGACCTAAGGCACAAGAGTCAGAGACCTACTCATTCTCACAGTCAGGAGTCCTATAAAAATACTAAGCTAGTAGCTGTAATCTATACACAGAAGATATGGTATAGACCCATATAGGCCCTGTGCTTGCTGCTTCAATTTCTGTGAGCTCTTATGAGTCTTGCTTAGTTAATTCAGAGGGCCTTGTTCTCCTGGCGTCCTCCATAGCCTAGCCTCTGACTCTTACTACCTTTCTGCATTTTCTTTCACAGGATTCACTGAGCTCTGAGAGGACGGAATTGATGAAGATCTCCGATTTAGACTCTCTCTGCCTGGTTGTGGGTCTGTGCATCTGTTCCCATCTGTTGTTGGAGGAAGCCTCTATGAAGATGACCAGATAACACACCAATTCATAAGAACAGCAGAATATCATTAGAAATAATTTTAATGATTTTTAAATCAGTAGTATCTGGTTCTACCCTAGGTATCTGGGCTATCTAGTCTCTGGTTCTTGGGTTTCACCTTGTAGAGCATGCCTTAGGTCAAATCAGACTTTAGTTGGCTACCTCCACAAGTTCTGTCCCTTCACCGCCCTAGAACATTGTGCAGGCAGGACAGATTATAGCTCAAAGGTTTTGTGGCTTGGTGTCCATGTTTCTCTTTTAGTAGCCTGTAGAGTACCTTCCCACACGAAAGACACTAGAATGCTCCATGTAGCCACCAGCTCAACTTCTCTATGTTCAATGAGTTATGTGACTGTTGTCTTCAGCAATGGAGTCCTTGGTGTCAATTTGTGGAAAGCAACATTTTGTCTTAGCAACAGCCTGAGTTGTTTGGGGCTTTCCATGAGATCTCTTGGCCAACAACTCAATTGAATGCAACTGAGTCCCACCCTTGGAAACCTCGCCTGGCTACAAAAGACAGCCAGTTGAGACTTGGTACCCTCAATTACTAGAATCTTCGTTAGGGTCACCTTCATGGATTCCAAGAAGTTTCCACTCTACTAGGTCTCCACGCCACCCCAGTTCTCTCTCCACGCTCCCTCCCCACCCTCGCTACACCTGATCTCCTACTCCCATCCCCACTTCCCCCAGTCTTCCTGTAAAATCTAATTTATTTCCTTCTCCCAGGGAGGTCCATGTGTCCCCCCCTAGACCTGTCTTCTTTATCTAAGCTCTCTGGAGCTACAAAATGTAACTTGGTTATCATTTACTTAGCAGCAAATATCCATATATAAGTGAGTACATACCATATTTAGCTTTCTGGGCCCACGTTACCTCAGTCAGGATGATTTTTTTTCTAATTCACCATTAGGCATGGTGATTTTTAAGACATGTCTTTAGTATGATAAGGACTCATTTTATTTTATTTTGTAATTATGTGTCTCTGTGTGGGTATGTACCTGTGCATGGAGGTCAGAGCCATCTTTCTAGTTTCAAATGGAACCTTAATCTTAATCTCTATTTTGAGCGTCATTTCTATGAAGAGCATGTAGTGTTTGTCATTGCAAAGGAGGCATTTCAGAGCTCTCAGGCAGCTGGGAACTCCATCTCCTCTGTTCTGATTTGAAGGGTTGTTGCTATTGCAATTGCCATAGACTCAGGGAGGCTGGCCCTGAGGCATGGCGGAGATCTGCACACCCTGGCACCAGCTATGGAGCCACCCTGAGCGGCTGCTGACTGACCTCCACACTGTCATCTCCCACAGACCTGGTGATGAGAATCTGGTAGGAGACAAGCCTTGGGTCATGTTTGTGAAGTCGTGGACAGTTTGGGTTAGCTGAGGTGGGATGGTCTAGCTTGGATGTGGGTGGCATCATTGAGCTTGGGTCCAGGAAAGAAAGAAGGAAAGAAAGGAAGGAAGGAAGGAAGGAAAGAAGGAAGGAAGGAAGGAAAGAAGGAAGGAAGGAAGGAAAGAAGGAAGGAAGGAAGGAAGGAAAGAAGGAAGGAAGGAAGGAAGGAAGGAAGGAAGGAAGGAAGGAAGGAAAGAAGGAAGGAAGGAAGCGAGAAAGAGAGAGCCAAAGACCAGCTTTCATCTCTCTCTGCTTCCCAGTGGCATCCTGGACCAGGTGCCTCAAGGGCCCCTTTACTTATGTCTCCATGGTGATGGACTGTATCCTCAAACGGTGAGCAAAAATGAACCCATCCTTCCATAAATTGCTTCTATCAGATACTTTGTCATAGCAGTAAGAAACACAATTTACACATACCAAGTGGCTCGCATTGTAACTGCTAATGGAGATGTTGCCTTGCCTGGCCCAGGGGCTCCAACTAGTTGCTGGTTTTTACTTGAAAATGGAGGTTGTGCCCTGGGTTCCTGCCAGCGAAGCCCATCTGCCTGGTCCAGTTCCCTTTGTCCTTCTACACCACTGTGTGACAGCGAAAGGAGCTTTGTGGAGAGGCCTCACATAGGAAACTTGACCCGGTTCTGTGGTCTCTCAAAGCCCTAAGCATTGTTCAGAGACTGAGGCTAAAGCGGACGCCATGTTGCACCCACCAGCTCCCCTCTCTTTACCTCCCCTCCCCCCCCTCAAAAACTTTTATCTTGCCCCCCCAATAGAAAAACATCCTCTCTGGTCAGCAGTCTTTCCTTTTAAAGCTATTGTTTAAGGTATTGTCTCTGCCAGAAGTTTCAAACGTCTGTATTGAAGCTAAAAGGTTGATAATTCTTTCTTTTGTGCTCCGTTCTGGTGCATTCCTCTGAGGCCTGCAAGTCCCGGTTAGGCCCACCCACGGAGGATGGGCCTTTGAAAGAAGAGTGCCTTCCCCAGCAGGGAAGACGGTAGAGCGGGAGACCTCATAGTAAACACTCCGAAGAAGAGTTTTCCCACGTAACAGAACAGCTTCGAAATTAAAGAGAAGGGCTAGGAATGTAACTAAGTGGTAGAATGCTTGCTTAGCATTCATGAAGCACCGAAGCACTGGGGTGGTGAGTGCAGGACGGTCAGAAGCTCAACTAACCCCTCAGCTGCACAAAAGGTCAAGGCCAACCTGGGGAGTTGTTTTGTTGGAGACAGGATCTCACTGTGCTGCTAAGGCTGGCCTGGGACCTGCTGTGTCAACCTGGACCCGTTCCTGTGCTGTGTCTGCTTCTGCCTCCCCAGTGCTAGAATTAAAAGTGTATGCCCCTGTACCGGGAAGGACTTCTCTTCCTGTATGAATTGCTGATTTGTTTCCTCAGAATATCTTCTCTATTTAACATTTTCACTACTTGATTTATAAAGGATCTTTATATGAGAAGGAAAACAGATCTTTAGCTATTTTTTCCTAATTAGCCATGTACTAAATTTCATCCTTTTTATATACAGGCATAAATATTATGTGGGATAAGTCTATGAAATAAGTTTCTTTCAGTGTTATACAATGGAGAGCTACTCCATTTTAATGTTAGGTCACTATTTGTGTCTTATTGTAAATGTTTTAGTTTCTGTTGGTTATTGTGGTTGGCTGATTTTTTGGAGACAGGGTTTCACTGTGTAGCCCTGGATGGCCTTAAACTCACAGAGATCTGCCTGCCTCAGCCACCCAAGTGCTGGTATTAAAGGCATCAACACACCAGGCACATTTGGGGTTTTCTATTTTCTATTTTAATTTCTAGAATTGGTTCAGGTATGAGGTTGAGATATCTTTTCTATATTTTTCAGTGCCAATTATCGAATACTGCGTTTTCCCTGCTGTACGTTTCAGGTAATAATAATACATTTCACCATAGGGTCTAGCATTATTGATTTGAAGCTTACCTAGAGGCTTCATTTTCTTCTTTTACCCTTATTATCTTTCCTTCGATGAAGTAGCCAAGTGTGTGTCGTGGGATGAGGAGGAGCAGATATAGCAGCTGATATAGCAGCTGCCCTTCCTCCCTCGCAAAGGATGGGAGTTCCTGGGAATGATGAGATGCGTTCTCCCCAGGAGGTTGGGCTCAACATAGTCCCCCAAACGAGCAGTAAACCCCAATGCTAACCTAAAGTCCTTTGACAACAACATCCAAGCCCACGAAGTTACCAGAAATCTAACAAACGCTATATGAGGGGCCTGCAAGACGGCTCATCACTGTAAAGAGACTTGCTGAGGGCCTGACAACAGGAATTGACCTTCACACGCATGTGGTGGCACATGCTAACACATCCACGCATATGAGCACATGCATACACAAATAAACCATTTGAAATGCTACCTGAATACATGAAGGCAAGAAGTGATACGGAAAGCAAAGCGGAGCTGGTGCACCTGAGAGGGTAAGGATGCACCTCCCGGTCAGGCAGTCCAAGGTGGCCTCCGCCAGGAGGTGACCTTTGAGCAAAGATTTGGCAATAGGGAGGACATGAGTCAGGAGGTTTTCTGTGCAAAACATTCCAGGCAAAGGAATCACCCCATGAAGGTCTAAAGGGCTTGTGCCTAGTACATGTGAGTGCGGCTAGGCCAACAGCAGCCTGGGCATCTGTGTGGGTGTCTCCGTGTGCGTGTGTGTGTCTGCATGCACATACAAGTGCAAGCACACACAAGAACCCGAGGGGGGGGGATGCTCGCAGAGGAGAAAAGACCAGACAAAAAGGCAAGGAATGGACTGGAAACTGATCGGCCAGGACCTTGAAGGCCTGCTTTCAAATTGTGGCTCCATCTCGCCTCTTTTTTATTTACTTTTGATTCACAGTCCAAATGACTAAATATTAGTACCAACCCAGAGAGCACTGACGTGAGTGGTCCCTTGGCACACGCCTGTAACGACAACGGGAAGCGGTAGAAGAAAGAGCACTAGCTTTAGGTCAGCCCAGGCTACAGGGCAAGAGCCTGTCTTAAGGAAAATGTCAGGTGGTGGTGCAAGCCTTTCACCCCAGCACTGGCAGCAGAGGGAGGTGGATCTCTTAGGTCGAGGCTAGCCTGGTCTACAGAGCAAGTTCCAGGACAGGACAACCAGCGCTATATAGAGAAACCCCGTCTCAAAACTTCTAAAAAAAAAAAATAAGAGAGAAAGAAAGAAAGAGAAGAAAAGAAAGAGAAGAAAAGAAAAGAAAGACCTAACAAAACCTAGTGTGTTGGTGCATACCTGTAGCCCCAAACCCTGGGAGGAAGAGGCAAGAGGATCAGGAATTCAAAGGCAGCTTTGGCTGCCTAATAAGTTAGGGGCCGGGCTGGGCAACATGAAATCTTGTCTCAAAAACAAAAAAAGTTCACATAAGCAACTTATACAAAATCAGTCTAATTGGCACTATTTCCAGTATATGTTGGGCTAAATATTTGCAGCAAAATAATACAGCTGTATTACAATTTAGTATGTATATTGTTACGTATACAACTGTCCCTCAGGATCCTGTGGAAACTAAAATCTGTAGATGCTCAATTCCCTCATATAAAGTGGCACAGTGTTTGTATTCAACCTCTGCACATCTCCCTATATAATTTGAATAGCTTATTACTTATCATACCAAATACAGTATAAATGCTACTGTACTGTGTTTCTTTATGGAATAATGACGAGAATCAAAAGCAGTACACATGTGTTTATTACAGATGTATTTTCTTTCTGAATATTTTTAATTTAAAGTTGGTTAAATTTACTTAAGTAAAACTGGAAGCAATGGAGGGTTGACTTCATATAACAGACATACACCTCCTTCTGGCCTTCTCAGGCTCCTGCCCTCACATGGTGCATATATATGCACTCAGGAACAGACACACACACATACACACAATAAATGAACATATTAAAAAACCTAACTGTCCATATAAAATGTTACGTATGTGACATGCATATTATAAATGTTAAATTCAGATAAATGGTTTTGTTATGTTAACAAATAATTCAAATGAATTTATATTATTATAAATAAATATCATGATCTAATAATTCTCTTATAGTATAAGGTCACTAGGCTAAATCTATATAAATCAAAGTTATTTTTCAAAATTCTAAGCAAGCAATTAGAGGTAGAGAAAGAAACTGAGCTTGATGGACATATGTAAGCTGCACCAGAGCCACGAGTATAAAAACAATGGCAATCTGAGAATTCTCAGAGCAGCTAACACCGTACATCAAAACTGCTCTCCCAAAGTGTCCAAAGTAGAAAAAAAAAATCCCAGTTTGTCATAGCAAGCAGGGAAAGTCTTTGCGGCCTCAAAAATACTTCAATTTTGTTTTTCCTGAAAAAGCAGTAAGTGGAATTCAAAATCAACCTTTCTTAAGTGATGAAGAAAGATTTGGTTCAGATTAGATGGCTTTTAGAAACCTCATTATCTGCGATGTTTGTGGCACACTTTCGAGTTCTTCGGCCTCAACTCTACTCAGAATAGCTCCATAATTATAGCCGGCTGCTTCAAATGCATTGGAAACTTTGTATCGTGGCTAACTCTGTGGTATATGTGGGGGGGTGGGGTGAGGGTCACATTAGCTGTCTCCAGTCCACGGAAATACTGTTAACTATCTTAGAAGCTGGGCTTGGTGTTTTGTCAGTACTTGGGAAACTGAGGCAGAAGGATTAAAGTGGAAAGTTCTATGTTTGCTTTGGGCTGTATAGTGAGTTCCTGGACAACCTGGAGTGCAGAGTGAGACCTTGTCTTGGAGAAAGAAAGGAAGAAAAAAGGGAGGGAAGGGGAAGGGGGCAGAAAGGAGGGATACTAAGAGGATTGAAGCTTTGAAAACATCACCAGGTTTCTTTGCTGTTAGAACAAACTCTGAAACACTAACAGTTTGACCTTTATACCAAAGTTCACGTTTTGTTTTTTTTAATTCCTGATTTTTCCCAGCATTTTTTTGTTGTTGTGTGTATACACCTGTAGAGGTCAGAGGGCAATTTTTAGGAGCTGCCACTCCCCTTTCACCTTGTGGATCCTGCATCAAGTTTAGGTTCTCTTGCTTGGTGGAAAGTGGTTTAACCCACTGAACCATTCCACCAGGCCCCTTTTCCACAAAGCCAATGAAATTTCAGATTCTGAAATGAACTATTGTTTAAGTTCATTAGTTAAGACAATTCCATTACATTCTTGACTGTTTACATAATTTTTAAAAAATTTGTAGAACTAAGTCTTGAAAACAAAAGTAGAATCATATATATCTTCTTCAGACTTTCTTAACCATGTGCATAGTTTGATGACAAATGTATTGTGAAATACTTCAAGGGAGGCTAAAATGTTCCATTTGAATTTTGCTTAACTGATAGAGGTGCTTCTACTTTAAAAAAGTACTCATATTTGTAGTGTCTCGGGTTTAGGAAGTATGTTCTTGATGAAACACCTCAAAAGATGCAAAAGAATGGCAAGTTCCCCCACAGATGTTACCTTCAGAGAACTTTCTAGAACAGTGGTACTCAACCTGTGGGCCACGCCACTGTGTTTTGGGAGGGGTCAAACGACCTTTTTCATAGCGGTCACCTAGGACCATCAAGAAAACACAGATAAATTATAAAACATTACCATTTTTAGCAAGTAGAAACAAAAAAAAATAATTGTGTGTTTGGGGGAAACCACAACCTGAGAAACTATATTAAAGGGTCACAGCATTAGGAAGGTTGCGAGCCTTCTAATGTTTCCATGTTCTCGAAGAATATGGAAAGTTTCAACTTCTAAAGGGCCAATTAAAATAATAATTGAGATTTGCCAGGATCCTCCTTGTTCACAGCCCTAGGCATCTGTACCACAGCATTGCCTGTGCAAACAGACACTTATGGGACAGATCACTCACGTTAAAATGCATTTGCAAAGATGGGGTGATGGACGGTATTGCCTGTCCATGTGGCAAGGGTAGATTCGCCCAGGAGACAAGATTCCTGGGTCATCCAGGTCATTAGGCTCTGAGTGTGCCTGAGAGGAAATCACCAGATTAAGTGGGATGACTCACTGTCACTGCAAGTGGCACCATCCCTCGGTCTTCGGCGGGATAGAAAGCAGAAAGCAAGGCGGTGGGGAGCCTTCATCTCCCCTTGCTTCTCCATCCCGGGTGCAATGTTACCAGCTGTCTGTCTCTAGCTCCTGCCGCCATGATTTGTTCATCATGAGGACTGTACCATCCGACTGAGAGACAGAATGAAACTTCCCTTTCTGGAGCTCCTTCTGCCAGGTGTTTTGTCACGGCAGTGTGACAGACAAGTCACGAAAACAGCAGTGTTTTGTTTTTTTTTTTTTTAGAAATTGATTTTTATTGAGTTGTATGTTTTTCTCAGCTTCCCTCCCTTCCTCTCCCCTCCCCTTCAACCCTCTTCCAAGGCCCCAATTTACTCAGGAGATCTTGTCTTTTTCTACTACCCAGGTAGATTAGATCCATGTATGTATCTCTTAGGGTCCTCATTGTTGTCTAGGTTCTCTGGAATTGTGATTTGTAAGCTGATTTTCTTTGCTTTATGTTTACAAACCACTTATGAGTGAGTACATGTGATAATTGTCTTTCTGGGTCTGGGTTACCTCACTCAAAATGATGTTTTCTAGCTCCATCCATTGCCTGCAAATTTCAAGATGTCGTTATTTTTTTGTACTGTGTAGAACTCCATTGTACAAATGTACCACATTTTTCTTATTTATTCTTTGGTTGAGGGGCATTTAGGTTGTTTTCAGGTTCTGGCTATGACAAACAAAGCTGCTATGAACATAGTGAGCATATGTCCTTGTGGCATGGTTGAGCATCCTTTGGATATATACCCAAAAGTGGTATTAACAACAGCATTTTTAATATATGGATTTTGGCCTTCACTACCTGCATGGGTTTCTCTGTAGCCTCTTGTGAATGCTTTGGTTTTGTTTAATACAAACTGTAGACATTTGATGTGAAAATATCCGCATGGATACCACAAATGGTTTGTAGCACTACAGATATTTGTAGCATTCTGTTCATACAAATAAAACAATGGTTTTGTATTTGGGTAATAGCCATATTGGAAACATGAGCTTATCTACTAAAATGTCCAAAATGATAAGAATTACAAACTCTTCAAAGGTTAGATGACATCTTTTCTTTTTGGTTTAGAAGCAGACAGCAGCCACTAGATAATATGCCCCCTTTCATTTGCTCTTAGTGGAGAGTGAGTCTTAATATTTTCATTGCAGGTGGTACTATCAAAAGTCTAGAGATATCTGCATTTCTCATGTCCACCTAAAAGGAAACACAAAGAAATTTGAAATCGCCCCCCTTTTTTTTTTGACAACCTATGTTTTATCTAGTTAAAAGGAGAAGTGGGGATGGGGAGTAGCCGTTTGTAAGTTAAAAACAAAATGATGACCCGAACTGGGTACGGATTTTTCTTAACTTCTTTCTTATAGAGCAAACAAGGAAAGAAGTTAAAGCAGAAAGAAAGAGGAGGCTAGGAACAGGGCTTACCAGCTCTTGGCACTTCCCCGGGAGTTTTTATTTGCCTATTATATGAAGAAGTTCTAGCATCCCTGACCATGTCTTAAGATGGAGCATTTGCATAGATTTAAATGCTGTATGGTATCATTTCCTATTTTGGGGTTCTTTTTCATTAAAAATAAGTACAGAAACATGGTATACTCCATCTGGGATAAAATGGTTAAAGACCATAGTCTTAAAAATGTTTTATTAAAAAAATCCAACACAAGTAAGAAATACTATTTCTATGAAGCTGTAAGTTTTCCCCTTCATCATTAATGCTGATTTATTTGATATTTATTAAGCGATAAATTAGGAGGAAGTAGAAGAGCCCAAGAATGTGATTGTTGTGACATGGAAGTTAAGCAAGAATAGCTTCAGGAAGAAGCAATTGTCCCCAAAGCTCAGAATAGCGCAAAAAAATTGACTGAGCTAACTACAGATTAGTTTAAGGGTGGCTTCCGTTATGTGTGATGTTCTAGGTTATAGAGCAGTCTATGAAAATCCTATTCCTCCATGAATTCTTGCTGAAGTACCTAGGCTAGGCTCTTTGTTCCTGTTGGACCCTCACTAACACACTGGGCATATCAGTAAGACATTTGATTCTTTGCATAGAGGACACCAGGTGGCCCTTATATCCCTCAACCCTTGAGTCGCTGACTCATAGGTGAGTTACTCAAATGGGAGGTGGTATTTTTCTTCCAGCTGAGTTGGGGAGATCTATTGGCACTTTTCGAAAACCGTTGGGTAAGGAGATTTTTAAAGGTAGAAGTTCTGATGAGAGGTAACATTTAGTATAAGAGTATGGGCCCCTGGCAAAGAGACTGATGGGAAGTTAGACAGAATAGACATCTCAGCGTGCAAGGAGACTCCATGTTTGGGTCATAGCGTGGTAACCCAATATGTGAAGAAGTCTCAATCATGTCAGAGGGTTTGTACTCTGAGGGTCTGGAAGTCATGTGTGAACCAAAGGAAGGACCTTAATAAACCTAGAACATACAAATAACCATACATGACATTGGTTTTTATAAGGCAATTTATCATAATGCCATGAGCTTTGACAAGATCTCAACCTGTAAGGGCAGGAGGATGGCCTTTGGCAGTCTCACCTTGGCAAGATGTGCAACTGCTTAGGCTAAGGAACTAGGAGCCGACAACATGGGAGTCAGCACATTGGATGGATTGCGTCTTCCTATACAGACAGAAAAGAATACTTTTCCAGGAACCTCAGAAACACAGGGTGAGCCAAGTGGTCATTTCTTGGGGGAGAGACTGAGTTTCTGGTGAGTTGGATAGAGCCCGGAGAGAAATGAATGAAGGTTATGGGGGGAAAAGACAGCGGTGTTGACCAGGGAGGGAAAGATCGCAAGAACTAAGCACCAGTGACTGCGTCTCTCCAAGAAAGTGACTCTGTCCCTTTGCAGTTATCAATTGCTATTAACAGCTCGGCCAAGGGCTCAGGTATTGATAGTCCCCCTCCGCGCTGAAACTGTTAACTCTGGCTTGTGTGGGGGTGAACACAGCTGCTGTGAATTTGTCTGGGTGACAGTCATGTCCTGTTCAGAAGCCAGTCTTTCACAGTGTTCCTCTCATATTCTCTGGGTTTTCACATTCATTCTTTCCACACGGTCTTCCAGACCGCTCCCTAAGCCTTGAAGCCAGTAAGGATCATACAGGGGTGTCCTCCGTGCCTCTGCACTCACGGCCTGTTATCCTCAGCATTTTGAACAGTCTGTATTTAAAGGTGTATTTTCTCTACAAAGAACTTTACAAGTTAAACAAAAACTGTTCCGTATTTATACAGAAGCCAGTGTTGAGCCGCACTGGGCCCACATACACTCCACAGGCATCACAGACATTTAGCCTTCCTCTTTCTCATCTTCCTCTTCCTCCTCTATTTATTCTTCTCCGAGCCCGCTTCCCTGGCAGGGCCTTTCTTGCGTCACGTTTGCCCTCAGCAAGCTATGTAATGACCTGCGATTCCTACTTCTGCTTCAGCTCCGCGGCCTTCTGCTCAGACGGTGGCTTTTCTTCAGCTCGGGCCACAGCTCAACCAATTTCCTTGCTGTATTCCCAATGGACAAGCCCGGGTGTTCACTCTTGATCTTTGGACAACGTTCTGAGAAAAACAGGAAGGAGACAGATGGTGGTCTTTTATGAGTATTTGGGTCTTTTTTTCCCCCTTTCCTTTCTTTTTTTTTTTGGTCCTTTCTTATTGCCTTGTGAGGAACACCATTCCTCACCTGCTCTCACGGCCTCGCTGCTTTGAGCTGTATCTTCAAGCTTCAACTTTTCCTTTGCATGGCCTTCTTCAAGAACTCAGCAAAGTTGGCCCGGAACCTGGGTATGTCTTCTGCCGCTTTTCTATCAGGTCTGCAGGAAGACTGTTCCCCAAGTCACTAGGGCCTTCTTTACCCATAATGACCCCAAGGGTCTCTGCCTGAGTGAGCTTTTTCATGAGTCCAAACCAAACCCTTCCTTCCCAAGACTCTGTTGTGAACTGGCTTCCATTTTTCATATTATTTTTAATAGATGCTTCTTTAGTTTAGCTGTGATTTTTTTCCCCCTCATCATGCAACAATTTTGGTAGTAAAACAGGAAATCAACTCTTGTCTCAGTTTGGTAATAAAGTTGCTACCTATCAGCCAGTTATGTACCTGTCTTTTTTTTTTTTTTAAGTAAAATGTGTGTTTTCAAGACTAGGTTGTAGCTCAGTTGGTAGAGAGCTTGCCTCGCGTGTACAAGATCCACTACTGCATCAGGCAGGCGTGGTGATTCATGTCTATAATCTCAAAAGTCCAGAAGTAGACACACGAGGGTCAGAAGTTCACGGTCATTCTCAGTGACACAGGAAGCTTGAGGCCAGCCTGATAAACATGAACACCATTTAAAAAAAAAAAAAAAGCTAGTGTTTTCTCTCGTTTGTTTTCTGTGCTTTCCAAATTCTGCTGGTAGACAGAAGGAAAGAAATGAACATTTATTGAGATCTCTGTCATGTACCCAAATTGTATAATTAGTTGTCTGTTAGTATTACAACAAATATTAAATTTGATTCAGAAGCAGCTTTTATATATATTGTTATCTATGTGTGCCCTGGATTTCAGGATAGTAATATTTACCTAAGGTGCTTAACTAGCCTTTTCTGTGATGGTAAATTGATTAAATTTATCATCTCCTTCTACAGCCCAAAGCTTTCTAGATTTTTGGTTCATTTGTTGTTGCTTTGTTGTTATTGATGCTGTTTAAGATGCTGAGGCTGCAGCCCAGGGCCTTGTACATTCTTGACAAGCAAATACTCTGTCTCTGAGCCTCCAGGATTTTGTTGGAGGTTTTTGTCGCCTTTCAGCTTTTTGATTTGCAAAAGACACCCTGCACTACACACAATCACAACCAAAGCAGAATGAGAAATAACCAAATCCAGCAGACTAACATTATGATGGCATCGTTGTGAGGATCAATTCAAAAGATCTATCACTTCATCCTTCCGGTTTGCCTTTGTTCTCATTGTGAGATTAAAATCTTTTTCATCTTTGAATGACACCCTCTTCCATCTTCTACTTTCATTAAATATCACATCTTTGCACCCGAAGAAATTGACAAGCAGACACCCTGAATACTCCTCCAGACATTCCAGAAAGAGTTCTTGACTAAGGACAAATTGTTTCCAGTGGTTTCTTTCCTAGATTTCATTTTGTACTGCTGTTCACTTTTGAAGATGTTTGCGGTTCTCTCTTACGCCTGAGATGCAGGAAGCACCTCGTGCTGTTTATTTCTTCACCACAAGAAGGTTCAATGATGCTCAGAATGACCAAGTGCAGTCTCAAGGCCCAGGTTAGCTCGTGCAGTGGTTTTGCAAGTTTCAAAGGAAACATTGTTGATGGAGAGCTATGGAGTTTCGGATACGCACAAGTGGGTTAGAGAGGTGACTATGACCAGTAAATTAGATTGCTGGCCCCGGTCTTCTGGCTGTCAGGGAAACATCACCAGATATTGGCCACTGCTGCCACTAATTCAAAGACCGCTGTTAAGGGAGGTCTCTGGCATAGCATTTGCTAAGGGGATGCTAGGTGATGGGGACTTGCTAACATCCCTGAACCCTGGGGACATGCGCACATTTAATCACTGCTGTCATTGTAAAATTAATTCCTTGGCCAGAGCTAATTCTGTGCTGGCTAGAATTATGTCAACTTGACACAAGCCAAAATCATCTGACAGGAGGGAGACTCAATTAAAAAAAATAATGTCTCCCTAAGATCCAGTGTAGGCAAGCCTAGAGGGCATTTTCTTAATTAATGATTGATGCGGGAGGAGCACTTTATTGCGGGTGGGGCCATCTCTGGGCTGGTGGTCCTGGGTTCTCTAAGAAAGCTGAAGAGCAAGCCAGTAAGCAGTGCTCCTCCATGGCCTCTGCATCAGCTCCTGCCTCCGGGTTCCTGCCCTGTGTGAGTTCCTGTCCTGACTTTCTTTGATGATGGATAGTGCTGGGCAAGCATAAGCCCAGTGAACCATTTACTCCCCGAGTTATGTTGGTCATGGGGTTTTTACTATAGTAGTAACCAAATCATGCTTACAATGTTCCAAAATAGAAATTTTTTTAAAAAAATACAGTCTTAAGAGGAGAAAAAATTAGTTTTCCCCAAGGATGAGGCTACTAATTGGTCATTCAATACCAAGTGCTTAGATCTAAAATCATATGCTTGTTGTATTTATGCATCTAAATGTGTGTGTGTGTGTATGATGTGTGTGTGTGGTGTAATCATAATGAAAAAAGAAAAAGAGGCCATGCATTTCAGAGGGGGTTGGGGAGGAACATGGGATGGGTTAAGGGAAAAGAGGGTGAAGGGAAATAATGCAAATACAGCTGTATATACATATATATTATATACATTTATGGATATAGTATACATAGTTATATAAAAATGAATAAAAATAATCTCAAAATTGGCTGGAGAGTTGACTCAATGCTTTTATAGAGGACATGAGTTTAGTTCTCTGAATCCATGCTGTGTGGTTTACAGTGACCTGTAACCCCAGCTCCAGGCAAATTCAATACCAGTGACCTCCTCCACCACCCACAGTCTTGTGCATATACCATGTCCTCAACCACATACGTATTCATAACCTAAAATTAATAAAAAATAGATCTAAAACTTGCTCAAAATCCCCCTCTACTTTCTATATATTATGAAATAAATATTGCATAAATGCTACTTTTTGATTCTTTTTGGATAAAATGTGACATAGTATTCAATTATACAGATAGTCTGTATTGATATAATTATATTAAGATATTTAGAAAATCAGGGAGATAGATCATCAGTTAAAGGCACTTG
>NW_004949186.1:489985-491524 GCF_000317375.1 Microtus ochrogaster
AGGAGGAGGAAAGGGAAAAAAAGAAAAGTAAGAAAAAGAAAACCAAAAAAGATACTTATAATTTTTCTTGGATTAATAACCCCCTCCTAGGAGTTCTGCATCCTTCCAGTCTTTTATCATTATTGGTCCTGACGCCATTTGCGAGCAGGAAAACACCTCGGTGCTTTTGACTGTTGGGCTGAATCAATGTTTTGTGAGGGTTCCTGTTGCGCCGATCCTTAAAGCAGCCTCTAAAGAGGCCCGGGTGTGAGAATCCAGCACTGATTCAGTCATTATCTCTGGCATCTCCTTGTTGGGTTTGTTTTGTTTTTCTAAGAAAAGGTCTTGTGAAATAGCCTGGGAATGTCTCCAGTTCACTATGAAGTTCAGGCTGGCCCAAACTGTGCCTCTTTCTCAGCGTCGTCAGTGCTGACAACACAGGCAGGAGGCACCCCCTCACCTAACACTCTATCTCGTTAGTGGTGTGGAATCACCAGTTGCAGACTATTACATTTGTTGAGGAAGGCCTTTAACATTCTAGTGAGCAGTATTCAAATGAGGTAGTGATATTCTAGCCACACCCCTGCACCTCCGGTTTGTTGATGTGTAAGTCGAGGAAACGTATAGGAGGCGGTTGAGCAGTAGGATGGAATTAAGATGGATTGTTTCCATTTCTTCTGACAAATGACAAAGCCACTTACAAACATGTGCACCAAGAAAGAACAGTTTATGATCTTTCTAGAGCATCTGTCAAAGTAAATTATAAATATCTCAAACTTTGACATCATTTTGGAAACTGTATCTATGCACAATAGAAGACAGAGATGAGAGCTCTCTCAGGGTCTCTAATGTCTACGCAACTGGATGAGTAAACACTCAGGGAGGAGCAGATAAAAGGAGGGACGGGCAGCCAAGAAATGGTTGATGTTTGAGGTAATGGAGGGACTAATTACTCTGACTAGGATCAGTGTAGGGTGTATAAGGGAAAGGACACATCACATTGTACCCCCCAATATGTGTACAATTATCATGTGTTCATCCAAATTGTAACAGATTCCCCAGACGTTAGCAGAACTGACTCCATGATGGAAGTACCATAAAATTAAGACATAAAATGAAGACAGTTATCACCTGACAAAATGAAACAAAGACCTAATTCATCAAAGTTCATGGGTCTGGGAAAGTCTCTAAATGCACCTTGCTTTTTGACTTCTGTGATTCTGCTTCTGGCTGTCTGTTTTTGTTAAGTGAAGTATGTCAACTCAGGACATGGTTTTTGTGCGTCAAAACGCACCCTGAGAAAGGCTCTGGACTGGAATCTCAAACATCTAATGCAGTCACTGGCCGGCTAGTCAAGACTTTCTGTTGACTTACTGAGCAGTTTTCTCTGGTGGGTACCACATGACAAAATGAAAGAGCAAGTATGTGTTTCTACATGAGGAAGAAAGGCTAAGTATAAGATTCCAAGAAGACGTGTTATTAAAAGCAATCCACAGCAGGGATGGTGGTGGCACATGCCTGTAATACCACCAGTTGGGAGGCAGAGGCAGGTGGATCTCT
>NW_004949186.1:492694-509223 GCF_000317375.1 Microtus ochrogaster
ACACACACACACACACACACACACACACACACACACACACAATGTGTCAAGTTAAATTGCTGAAGGTCTTGAGCACTACATGCACGAGCTTGCACACCATTCTGTAGGTGCTGCTGCGTCCTGGGGGACGAAGACCACTGGACTGGATTTATGCCGATGCTCAGGACCCTGCCCTTGTGAAGAAGGCTTGAGAAATGTTGATATCTGTGCCACCAGGCAGAATTACATTGTCCTCTGGCTCTTTGGTTTGGTTTTGGTTTTTGTCTCCAGGCTGGCCTCCCCTACTTGAGCTTTGTTTACTGCTGGCTGCCTAGGAGGGAAGGAAAGACCACGTCAGAAAGAAGGCTGGGAATAAGGAGGAAATAGCAGCCACCGTAAAACTGTGGTGAGATTCCAATGGATCCTGGAGATGATACGACAGTTTGGATCTTACGACCACCCAAAGGCCCAGAGGTCACAATCTTGCCCCTTAGAATGGCAGTCTTGGAACAGTAGGGAACCTTCAAGGCTCTAGGACCTACTGGTCTCTGCTGGTGTGTCCCTTCGAAGGGTGGACCCTAGTCTCTTCCTTCCCCTTTTGCGTTTCAGCCACGAGGTGAGCAGGTTTGCTTCACCACCATTGTGGGGCAACAGAGCCATTTGGTGATGATCTAACATCTTCCGAATGGTGAGCCAAAACAAGCATATAAGTTCCTTATCTAGCGTATTTTTATTTTACATTAGCAGAAAGTTGACTATCAACAGCGGCTCTCAGATGTCAGTGTGTATGAGAATTGTGGCTTTTTAATTGGTAGCTGTAGCTTAGTTGCCCCAGGCCACGCTCCTTTCTATAAATATTTCTAACTGCTTTACTATCATTGCCAGCATCGTGAGCAGATAGATCCAGGGCTCAGACGGGAGCCAGGGTGGTGTTCCACTGTGGGAAGGCCTGTGGGCCACCGGAAGCCTCTCTGGATTCTTAGCTCCATGCGCCAGGTTGATTGCAGTCACAGCTTTCTGTGAGAAGGAAGCAAAGGGACGAGGCTTAGTGGTCCTTGTGGTTTGACAGCAGGACTCCCAGAGAGACCCAGGGATGCTGCATAAACCTAGATTGTAGCTAGGGATGGCCGGGTCCTGGTATTAGAAATAAGTTTGAGATCACAAAGAAAGAGATCACCATTGCACCTGAAGGTCTGGATGAGGGAAACTTCACTCTTGATCAAGAGGGTATGCTGGGAAGAGAGAGCCCACAGAGTCAAGAAGTGCATTTGATTTTTCTCCTAACTCAGGTAGTGACTGTGTCTTTTCCTCATGGGCTCATATCTGGATTTTTATGCAAACAAAGATTTTACTGGGTGGGGTGGTGGGGAGATTAAAATATTTGCAAGGTAGGGAAGGGATACAAAAATTTGAATTCCTTGTCCTAAACACAAGTTTTACAGTATTTGATAGAAAAGACTCATATTTGGTATTTCTTTCACTGGGGTGCTGAAGTTTGGCAGAGAACAGATCTAGACAAGGATACTGTGGGAAGTCCTTCAGCCACTAGCCTTTAAGGTAGCAGCCCACTTTGAGCATGGTCTCATGCCTTATAAATCCATTTCAGGCTATTGTGGAACTCTTTTGTATGCCAACAAACTGGTGCCCAACATGGCCAGAGTACACGCCCTGACGGACCCTTCCCAGACCCCATCTGTGGCCTTCTTCCACCCCATGCAGCTAACCTACCTCTCTGTAGCTGAACTACCCCTCAGGGATGGGGGTGGAAATGAAGTAGGATTAAAGACCTCCCTAGAGAAAAAAAAATGGGGGGAAATGGATGGGCTAGGATAAGAGATAGATTAATGTGAGCTTACTCACACTAATAATAGTAAAAGTGAGATTACTTTTGAGCTATTATTTATAGACAATTTACATTGGTATAGATTCTTATATATTGATACAAATTCAAAATATATTTGTTATATTGAATAAGCTCCTATTTCTGTTTACAATATTTGTACATGTAGGCAAAGTTATTTTGTCATATTATGCAAGCATATTTCTACCTCTGCTTAAGATATTTTGTATATTGATGCAATTTTAGGATATATTTATCATATTGCACTATACATTTCTACCTTCAATCAGGATAATTATATATTGTTTACATTTTGAGATCATTGTCCTCATTTGCTGCATATCTGTTTAAAGATTGTTTAATTTTTAATATAAAGCTATATTAACATAGTCTTTAAGCTATATAGGTATTAAGAAGCTATATAGGTCAATGTCATCCATGTTTTGTCTTACTACTTATAGTTAGACTAATCAGGTTCTTTAGATGTATTAGAGATTGTATTCTGCATAGATAAGTAATCTTCAAACACTTCAAAGAACTGTAGAAATGGCACTTAAATAACTTAGGGTTTTGTTGAGACATGATTGCTCCTGGCAGCACAGATCTATTCCCAAGAGAATGATGAGGACTGAAGACATTCCACTTGGAGCTTGTTTACTTATTGGCAAAGAACTGTTCCTGCCTCAATCACTGACAAAATGCACAATGTCCAGACTGGACAAAGAGGATACAAGCAAAAAGACTGCCAAACCTTGCCAGGACAGGGTAAGATGGTTTTTCAAATTTTCCTGCTTCTGAAAATGGTCTGTCAGTTAATCCAGGCCTTAGCCAAAGTTGGTTGCCCCAACACTGCAAATGAGACTTTGTATGATTGCCCAGGTAGCTGGTTGTTTCTGTCATTTTTTGGACCTTTTGGAAGTTGATTGATTGCACTTCCTGTTTATTCAAGTAGTATTATTTCCCTTCTCAGGTCTTTGATGGGGTTGAAGACTAGATAGTCACAGTTAACTTTCTTCTCATGACTTAACCAAGCCATTTTAAAAATAAGACCTAAGACTCCTAGGATAGGAGCTAGGATAACTATTGAAACATTCAGCATATGTTTTTTGCTTGATGTTGTTCATGCTGGCTGTAATTCTAATTTTTGTATATGTTTTTGCCTCTTCTTTTCCCTGGGCCACACTTGATATTTGTTCTTATTATATATCATTTTATATTAGGTTTAGAATTCTCTTATTTAGACAAGAGGGAGGTGCTATGGGGACTCCTTCAGCCAATAGCCTTTAAGATACCAGCCCACTTTGGGCATGGTCTCATGTACTATAAAGGTGGACAAAAAGTATGCACTAGCCTCTTGGCTGCTGGATTTGGTTCCAGTTCCCAGCACATGCAGAAGGCTGTGAATTGCTACTTTTTCTGTGAGTTTATTCCCAGATAAATAAACCTTTGTTATACTCCATTTCAGACTATTGTGGAACTTTTTTTATGCCAACACAAGGTCACCTGGGACCCCCAAGTGCTTGAGTCTCCCTGCTATGTTCTGAACATTTGTGTCCAGTCCAAACCCAGATGTTGACTTGCAGTTGACAAAACCATATGTTGACATGACGGTATGTAGAGTCTGGGTCCTTAGAGAAAGCAGTCTTCATGATGGAATTGGCTTCCTTAAAGGGAGGCTCAAGGATTGCAGCGAACTTCTCGACCAGCGAGAAAGAACAACCAGCACACGAGGATTCTTCTCAGATCACGCTTTAATGGAGTGCCTCTTGGTTGAAGGAGAGCAGGAAGCGAGGGGCAGGAAGAGAGGGGCAGGAAGCGAGGGGCCCCGAGAGCACTAAAGCAGCTGCTTATATAGGGAGTAGGCACATGGGTCACCCTGTGATTGGCTGCCACCATCAGCTGACACCAGACTGCATTGGGATAGGGCCAAGGACCCTTATCCACCGCGCATGCGAGAAGCGGGGGACACGCAGCTCCCAAAGGCATAGCCAAATATGGAGTTGTTTATTTCCAACAAGACAGGATGTCGGCGCCATCTTGTAATGGCGATCCTGTCCGGCTCCCTGCAAAGGATGTCCTGTAGCCCTTCTGCTCTGGAAGGGACAGTGAGCAGCAGCAACTGCAGGAGGGGGCCATCCCCTGCTAATCACCAAATCACCATGATCTTGGACCTTTCAGCCTTTGGACCTTCAGGAAATCAGTTCCTAGTATCTGTAAACTCCTAGTCTGTGCTCTTTTGTTGTAACAGTTTGCATGGATGGAGACAAACATCATGGGTCCTGGGGACTCACCTGGGATAAATGCTCAGGTGTGCAGCATGGAGCTCTCCCAATGGAATGCTGGCACTTGTTCTCATGTTCCCCATCCTCATTGGGGTTGGAAAATGGTGGGGATGGACAAATACCCTCCTGGGTACTTGAGGTACGTTTTTTAAAGCGCAATCAGAATAATGTAGCCCAAACTGACCTCAAACTCATGGGGACCCTGCTTCAACCTCTTAAGTGCTGAGGGTTATAGCCAGGTACTGTAGGAGGCACGGATGTCCTTGTGCTCATACAGAAGCACTAGGGGAACCTGGAATGTTAGCACATTCAAGGAAAGGAATGCAAAACCTATAACCCTCCCAGGAGGCTAGGAGCAGCCAAGCGTTCTAGCCTGGTGACCTTTGTACTATCTGTGTGGTGGGAGACCACGCTGGACCCTCCCAGACCTCTGTCATACACTTGTTTGTCTCAGTCAACCTGTGGAAGCCATCTTTGTGGAAGGTGTCACAGGTAACTTACAAAGTGTTCCAATGTCATCACATCTGATCTTTATTTAGCTTCCTTTGTTCCTCCAGGAGATTTATGTATGTTTTATTGTACACACAGGATTGGCTTAATCATCACCAGGTATGCCGTATAGTTTTATGCCATCTTGACAGAAACGAAAGTCATTTGAGGGGGGAGGGAACTACAACTGACAAACTGTCTCCATAAGATCAGGCTGTAGGCAGGCCTGTAGGGCATTTCCTTAATTGATGATGGAGCGGGAAGGGCCCTGCCATTGTGGGCGGTGCCATCCCTGGGCTGGAGGGTCCTGGGTTCTATATGAAAGCAGGTTGAGCCGGAAGTATTGGGAAGTCAGTACACAGCATCCCTCCATGGTTTCTATGTGAGCTCCTGCCTCCGGGTTCCTGCCCTGTTTGCATTCTGCTCCTGACTTCCTTTGATGATGAACAGTGATGTGGAAGTGTAAGCCTAATAAACCCTTTCCTTCTCCACTTGCTTTTGATCATGGTGTTTCTTCGCAGTAATAGAAACCCTAACTAAGACACCAGGAGAGTTTTCATCAAACTGTGTTATGCTTAAAAATGCCTAAAAGAAACTACTTGGAGTTGAAATCTCCTAGTTTGAGCCAACACTGGTTACCTAGTTGTGCTGACCTGAACTGCCTTCTTGCCTCCTGTGGTTTGTTACTCCTCTGGTTGTGGTGTGCACAGAGACCCACCTCCCACCACACATTACTGCTCCCAGGCTTTTAATGTGGTCTTGAGCTCTTTTTGCTTCTCCTGGTGTCTCTCTCTTCTGAGTTTATCAGTTGACCTGAGGATCATTTCTTGATCTGGAAAGTCTGGACACAGGCAGCCTCAGCTAAGAAGTGTATTGCCCTGAGTAGCAGCAGGGGTGTCAGAGGGAGGCTACCTGGAGGAAATCCCAGTGTGCCTCCCGGGGCATCTCTGGGCCATAGTTCCCTAATCCGTAAAATATGGAAATACTCATACAGGGCTTCAGAGTTGTTTTGGAGTGTGTGTGTATGTATACCGTGTGTGTGTTTTAGAATATACATACACACACACACACACACACACACACATATATTACTTTACTTTAAGCAAGGGTTGAAACAATGGTGCAAAGTGTTTGTTTAACTTGCTGAGCTTTCACTGGGCTTAATCACCAAGAATTAGGCCATGAGCAAAGCCAGACATTTGTTGATGTGATGGCCACATTCTGCACTGGAAGAAGCTGTGAATCTAATGAACAGGCCAGAAAATAACATAGTATTAGATAACAGAGAGGGCATAAGAAAGGGATGAATGGTGGAGAATGCTTTAGTCTGAGTGGTAGAGACAGTGTCTTAGGAAGATGGTACCGATTGGGAAGGAGCCTCACTGGCAAAGGGACCAGCTTGTACCACATCCAGGCCAGGGAGACGCCTGGCATGTGTGCAGACCACGAAGGGCATTGCGACGAGGGTGTGTGTAGGGTCCTGGTAGGTAGGGGTAGGACGGATCTGGGGAACCTTATAATGGAAGGATTTCGGATGATCTCAGAAACACTCAGTGGTAAGCAAATGCTAATGTCAGTAAATGTCAGACAACTGACGATGATCTGAGTTAGACTTGGGAAATCTTGCTCTGACTGTGTGGTGATTAGAATAAACATGGTTCCCATAGGCTCACAGGGAGTGGCCCTGTTAGGAGGTGTGGCCTTGCGAGTGTGTCTCTGGGTGTGGGCTTTGAGGTTTCAGAAACTCAAGCCCCGCCCACACCATGTCTGCCAGTGTGCCACCATGCTTCCTACCATGATTATTATGGCAGGAACCTGTAAGCCAGCCCCAGCCCCAGCCTCAGCCCCAGATGGATGTTTTCCTTTATAGAAGCTGTCTTGTCCATGGTGTGGCTGCCAGATGCAACAATCACCTAGTTTGTTCTAGTATAATAAAAACTTCGGGAGTTAGAAATTAAGATAAAGACCTTAAAAAAATCCAAGGAAAGTGGAGCGATTGGCTGACCCTCTCTCCAGCAGCAGAAAGTCCCCTAGACTCTTCCTCCTCACTTCCCATCCCCTCTAGCCTCCTCCTAAATCCTCCAAGAACTCTGTGGCTAATCCTGGTCATCCAATCTCTGACTCTGTCCTTTGATTCAAGACTGCTTTATTGACACAATGGATTGGCTGTACAGACTGTCATGTGGATCATGGATTTGAAAGAAGGCAGACAACAGTGGAAGCAGAAGCCCAATTAGGAAAAAGACACATGAGTTCATGAGGACAGAATGAAGACTCCGGTCTTAGCAGAGTGTGATGACATTGGAGTGGCTAGACACAACTTGGAGATAAAGTTGGCAGCATTTATTGGTGACTTTGTTGCCAGTAATGAAGGCTGGGAAGTCTTAGGGATACCAGACTAAGACTTTCAACTGGTGTGTTGGGAATCTCTGCTAGGATCTCCCTCCCGCCATTCCAGACCCTGCCCCTGAGAAAGCCCACCAAAGCCAGTTCCTCCCCTGGAGCTGCTTAAGATCACGCTACAGGGTATTTAAGACCTGGTCACCAGACCTGCCAGGAAGTGATTCCTCTCCTGTCTTTCCAAGAGTCACCCAGGAGTTGCTTTGCTCTCTTTATTAAACCAGGGGTTTATTAATTCTGTCTTATTTGGCTTATCACATCAGTGAAGGATACCCAATAACTGGGAATCCAATACTTAACCATAATGATTCCAGGTTCTTGTCACCACAAGATAAAGAATTCAGAGACAAGACAAACTTAAGGAACCAGGAGGAAGTTTTATAATGGTGAAATACACACTCTCGGAGCGAGTGTGAACATCTCAAGAGACTGATAGCTGCCAGGAATCTGGGGACAGACTTCAATGGAAGAAGGATTATTAATGAGTCAAGGAGACAGGCAAGGGAAGGGGAGGAGTCTCAGGCATAGGTCAGCTTTTCCTGGAATTAGGTCAGCTATCTTAGAAAGGTCAAGTCAGGTGACTACTGGAAAGTGTCACGGGTACTTGTTCTCCTTTAGGATTGCCAGATGGAATGTATTGAATGAGCGCTGGGAGCAGGCAGTTTTGCAAAGCCGATGATATGGAGATCTCATTCTAATGGAGCAAAGTGCAGTGAGTTTGTCTGACCAACCACGTTGCTGCCAGGTGGATGCCCCTGCTGCACCCCAGCTCTGAGGCTGCTATATAACTTGCCTCCCTACCTATACCCGTATAACCCACCTCAGTACAGATTGAAGATAAAAGGATACTGCCCTTAGGTCTCTGACTTAAGCTAGAGTATGAATATCGAGAACACTGAGAGTTTAAAAATGTATTTGTGTGACCGGTGCTTGTGTGGAGGTCAGACAGCAGCTTGTGAGAAATGTGGGTCCCGGGGGTGGAACTCAGGACCGTAGACTTGATGACACGCCCCTTGTTTAGTCACGTCACCAGCCTGATCCTTTTTACTGTTATGGGGAAACTGAGAAATGAGTTGGGGATATCTACTTAAGGGATGCGAGATTTAAGTCCCTGTTGTCTTACTAGAGGCACACAATCTAGGGGCAAAGTATAAACAGCAGGTGACCTTGAGAGCAACGGAGGCTTTCTCGTCTCGGAGAAGTGGGACGCTAGATGAATCGTGGCTCCCCAAGCCCTTGTCTCATCTACCTGCGAATGTGAATGAAATCCACAGATCACAGAGGTGAATATTAGGGAGGCTCAAAGGAGAGCAAGGCTGACACACAGAGAGCACCTTGGTGGCAGGAGTGACTTCCTGGAAATTGGTCGCCACTTTTGAGCAGCTGCTGGTCTGGGGGCTCTTAAAGGACTTTGGGGAGGTCAGTTGGCCAGCCCAGTCAGCTCACCAACTCTGGGTCCACACGCCTCAATTTCAGTGTATCCTTCCGTAGAGCTCCAGGGCAGTGGTGCTCGTCTAGGTGAAATAGAGAGAATAAAGATAATATCTCAGAGCTGGAACCAAAAGCCCCTTTTTGGTCAAGACAAAACAGAGGCTATTTCCTACCTCTATCTCTAAACTGCCAGACCAGTTTCTATCTCTTGTTTTCGTCAAATATCTGAGGAGGGAGGATGGAGAAAGGCAGGATTGGAAGCAGGTCACATCAGCTTTGAGTTGGAGGACAGCTGTAGACAATGAGAGACTATAGACACAAAGAGACAGGGCCCCTGAAGTTGGCCACTGGGTCATACTGATATTCAGAGGTTTAGCTGAGAGTGGTTAAGTGTAGGCCACAAATGAGGAAGGAAGAGCGTGAGATGGTTACAAGTCTAGCTGTTCTTTGTAAACGGAGAAACCAAGAGAACAAAGTATTTCAAAGAGGAGGGGTTGGTCAAGAGCAACAGTGTTCGCGGTTGCAGAAAGGTTAAGGCAGTTGGAATCTGAGAAGTGTCTCTGGGTCTAGCAGCCAGAAGGATGCTGGTGACCTTTGGAAGCCTGGTTGCTATGGATGCAAAGAGATCTAGACTTTGTGATGAATGGTGTAACACCCGATTCTGTGTTACCCCCTTGGTACAGTTCGCGTGCCACTGTACCATACGCAAGTCGGGCAAGGGCCTGGAGATTGAAAGAACACACAAAGAGACCTGGGTCATTCCGAAAGGAGGTCAGCCGAATGCCATTTATTCAGCCTTGGGGAAATCCTTATATACCTAGCTGCTGCACAAGGATTTCTGCCCAGGCAGGTGGGAAATTACCACACCAAAGATGGAGTCAACAATGCCCTATAGCTAATCACCAGGCAGGGCAGGGGGAAGCACAGGAACAAACAGAATGCTTTAGTTAGCTGACCAGAAACTGTCCTCAAGATGAACCCCAGGAACAAGGGTAGACCCGGGCCCTACAAAATGGGGTACAGAGAACCTTGGGGGAAGGCAGTGGAGTTGGTGACTGTGGTCTTTGGGCAGCTCTTTCATGATTGGAATAGGAAAGAGAAGGGTCAAAGAAAAACCTTTCTCCTTCAAGACAGAGAGTGCAAGAGTAGCCAGCCTTAGCCCAGTCTAGCTCAGTCCAGCTCAGCTAAAGGATCAAAGCACTGTACCCCAAGACGATCCAGAGACTCACTGCTCCTGTCTTCACTCTCCTTATCTTAGGGGTCTCTAGGGGAGGGTGGCTCATAGCAGGCCATAGAAACCTAGCCTGCCACTATTTTAATACCAGTAAGAAGTGATATATTCATTTATAAATCAATTTTGTAAGGATATTTAATGTTAATGACCCTTTACCTTGCCCCCCCCCTTCAAGCTTTTGGAAAGCTTCAATCTTGTTTAATGAGATGCTTAAACAAATTTAACAACATGACTAATTCTGTGGTCTAGTCACTAATTCCAGCGAGAAGTTTCTCTTTAGGAAAAGTTCATTTGGTATGCACATTCATTTGAAGTCTAGTTATAGATAATATAATTTATGGGCTGTGAGGCTAGAATATCCTCGTCTAACAAAGAGCTAGTTTGAGTCTGCAATTGTTTAGTCCCTTTCATTTCCTTAGGCAAAGCAGTTACTTAGAAAACCAAAGAACAAAAACATTGTGCTTGCCTTCAGTTCCCAGTCCCATCCCCCCCAAACCCTCCCCAATGGTGAAGCCTGCCCTGGCTTGCCTTCCGCACTCCACCCTGAAGAAACTGTTATTTCTAGACCTTTGTAGAAGCTCAACTGGTTAGTCAGAGACATCCAAGTTCATTCAAAATGCCTCCCCTCTTCAATATCCCTTCTGTGATACTCCACCCCTTCCCATAAAGACAGGAAAAGCAGGGTGGGGTGGGGGAGAAGGAGGAGAGGAAAAGAGAAAGGTAGATCTTTCTAAAATGGTGTCTCTACACACCTTAGTTCTGAAGACATAATATGAAGGTATTAAAGATAGAAAGAAATAAGTTGTTATAAACTTCACTTGGCTACTGGAATTTATGAAGATCAAGAGATGAGTTCCCTGCTCACGGTTATCATTATATTAAAGATGGGGACAATCATTACTTCTATCTGAAGCCCCTCCCCCAATACATTCTCTGTTTGGCGCCAGGAACCTCCCTTTATCTGATCCCGAAGGGCAACTACCTCAGGCAAAGGCATCCGGTTCCTAACAGCCTGTACCTGCTCAAATCCGGTACCCTCCTGACTGTCATATAAAATCTGCTTGCTTTGTGCCATTCTGATCACCGCCTCCACCCTGAGAGATGATTGTCTTGGCAGTTTGAGCCCCAATAAACCTTTCTTTCTTCACACAGAATGGTCCAGTTTAGTGGTTTCATTGTGCCCTTGCTTACACTCACCGCTTCATAGTGTGGTTAATAATCATATCACACTTTTATATGTATATATAAAACTTTATATATTATGTAATATAAAATTTGTATTTTTTTATATATCACAGCTTGAAAGAAATAAAAGATCTCCCTTTGACCTCTTGGTATTTATAAAGAATTTGGCTTTTGTACCCTTGAAGAATCCTTTCTCCATGCCCTGGAACCCATTGTACCACAAAACAACATAGCAGCCAAGTCTGGTTGGCAAGGAGGCTGAACCAGGAGGATCACATGTTCAAGGCCAATCTAGGTGCTTAATGAGACTTTGTCCCCAAACACTACCACTACTACCTCCTCGTCCTCCTATTCTTTCCCCTCTCGTTCCCCTTCTTTTCAAGACAGGTCTTATTGTGTAACCCTGGCTGGCCTGGAACTCACCAAGTAGACCAGGCTGGCCTCAAACTCAGAGATCCAGCTGCCTCTGCCTCCTAAGAGTTCAGATTAGAGGTATATCATTTTTAAAATTGTGGAAAAAATAGAGCTTGAGAGTTGGCTCAGGAGTTAAGAGCACTGGCTGCTCTTCCAGAGGACCCAGGTTCAAGTCCCAGCACTCACATGGCAGCTCACAACCAGGCACACATTCACATATGTAGACATACATGCAGGCAAAACACCCATGCACATAATAAATTAATAAAATAAATTATGGATGGAAAACACTAAATGAATGACCACATTAGCTTCAGTGTCGCTGTTTGTCACGTCCTCAACCCTCCAAGGAGCAACAAGTATGAAAAACACTGAGCACACTTCTGAGCAAGGCCAAATTAACGATCCCAAGTTAACAAAGCAGGTGTTCCATAACTCTTTACCTGTGAAGACATCATACGTTAAGATATTGAGGGAGTTTCTTGATCTCACTGAACAGCAGGGACCCAACGAAATGACTTTAACAGCCCAAGTCAGTGATGCCACACTGTCCTCCGTGGCTTACAGCAGTGGGTGAGGAGCTCACTGTCCACCAGGAAGAAAGTCCTACGGATCTACCAGATAAGCTCTCTGCCAGAGTGTCCCTGGGGTGGAGGCTGCACCGGGTGAAGCAGGATGGAGCAGATGACATGCTAGGCGGCTTAGTTCTGAGCTCTAGGACAGCTGGAACCCACTTGTAGAGGAGGTGCGAAGGAACGCCAACTGAGTCAGGTCAAGTCACTGCCCAGCTGTTGGTGGCCTCCAGGTTCCCATCCAGGTTAATCAGGCAAAGAGGCAGAGGAGAGAAAGGAGTAGCCAGGGGGACCTGCCAGGCTTTGTGCACAGGAAAACAGTGGCACAGGAAACAGAGTCAAGGGTCAGCATGAAGGGGAGCCCTAGAAAGGGGGTGTCCTGTGCAGCAGACTGGGAAAGCAGAGGAACAAACTGCACTTGGCTGGTTTAAGACCTTTGTACTGGAGGTAATGGCTGTATCCTAGGGCAACAGCAGAGAAAACACGCGTTAGGCCTGGATTCCAGTCTCCGTCCCGACAACTGCTGACCTTTACAGTGTGGCCCATGTGTCTTCCTTGTCTTTCTGTTCTTGGCTCTGAAGAAAACAGTTTTCTTTAAATCTCTCAGCCTGTGCTGATGACGTTTCCTTGCCTTAGGTCCTCTCCGGGGTTGTGGTTTTCTTTCTCCTCTTCTTACTTTCATGAACAGTTCTTGTTGCCCTACACTACGAAATGGTTGTCCCTGCAGTAGCCCCACCACTCAGGACATTCAAACGTCCTCTGCTCTCTATCTTCTCTGTGCAAATCCCCCCTCCAGCTTCTCTCAAGACCCTCATTTGGAGAAAGGGTCATGCTGTCTACCTATGTAACCCAGGCTGGCTTTGAACTCATGATCTTGCTGCCTTAGCCTCCTCTGTGCTGAGATTAGTCATGCATCTACTATACTAGGCCTCTTTCCTGACCCTATTGTCTTTCATGGGGTCTCTACATGCTGCCAGCACTGTGTCTTCAGTGCTGTGACCTTGGGCACACTGCCCGATCCCCAAACTCTAATATCCTCTCCTGTGACAGGGGACAATGATAAATACTGCATGGCTGTTGTGATGACTCCAGAGTTGTTCTTTTACGATGGAGCTTTGGGTGGAAAATGCCATCTACGGCTTTCTCATTACAGTTTTGAAAAGTATGTGACTTTCTTTGGTTATCATGAGGAGCACTGCTCCCTGATAATCTGTGTGACAAAAGTTAACAATTTGTCCTGGCTGGTTTTATGTCAACTTGACAGAAACAAAAGTCATCTGAGAGGAGAGAGCCTTGACTGAGAAAAAAAAAAAAAAAACCTCCCATACAATCAGGCTGTAGAACATTTTCTTAATTAGTGGTTGATGTGGGAGAACCCAGTCCCTGTGGGTGGTACCACCCCTGGGCTGGTGGTCCTGAGTTCTATAAGAAAGAAGACTGAGCAAGCCCTGGGAAGCAAGCCAGTAAGCAGCACCCCTCCATGGCCTCTGCCTCAGGTCCTGCTGATGTGGGATGTCTTTCTGTACACTGTGAATATGTGTTGCTTTTATTGGTTGATGAATAAAGCTACTTTGGCCTATGGCAGGGCAGAGTATAGTTAGGCAGAAAAGCCAAACTGAGTACAGAGAGAAAGAAGGCAGAATCACGGGAGATGCCAGAATCTGCTGGAGGGGAAAAATGTCAGAGCATCACCAGTAAGGCATGGGCCACATGGCGATACACAGAGTAATAGAAATGGGTTTAATTTAAAAGTAAGAGCTATCTAGTAATAAGCCTGAGCCATTGGCCAAATAATTATAATTAATATTAAGCCTCTAAGTGATTTTGTAAGTGGCTGCTGAACTGGACAGGATGCAGAAAAGCCTCCAGTTATATCCTACCTCCAGGTTCCTGCCCTGTTTGAGTTCCTGTCCTAGCTTCCTCTGATGGTAAACAATGATGTCTAAGTGAAATAAACCCTTTCCTCTCCAAACTTGCGTTTTGGGCATGGTGTTTTGTTGCAGAAATAGAAACCCCAACTATGACATAATCTTCTTTCTTTAATTCTGGAGCCCTTAGTCTGGAGAAAAAGCATATAGCCTGGATTTTAGCACACTGTTCATACCATGCTGAATCTCCAACAGGTGTCATTGAGGTAGGATAGAAAGGCCAGGGATATTAAAGGGACACGAGACAGAAAAGAATCCTTTCTGACTTGGAATCTCGTTTATGTCCCTTGGTAACCAAGACCAAATTGCTTGCAAAAGACTAAAATTCATTTTCTGAAAAAAATCTCACAAACAAGGTTATGAGCCGTGTTGACAGCTGAGACACCTGCCTTGGACTGGGACTTAGCTCAGTCTCCAGAGTGTTGGTCTTGCAAGCATCAGGCCTAGAGTCAGATACCTCAGAATCTACATTAAAAAGGGCTTGGGTATGGTGGACCTGTGGAGATTTTCTGTCTGGCAGGATCCAGGCCAGTGAGGAATCTTATCTGTAAAAACAAGGAAGATGCTGCCTGAGGATTGATCCCTGGGGCTATCCTCTGGCCTCTGCACAAATCCAAACACTTGTAAACACGTATCTACACACAGGTACAAACACCGAACAGGCTTTGACATTGTGACCTACATAGTATATCCTTTGATCTTTTGTGACCCGTGTTTCTCTTATCAACCTTTAAACATGGACAATATACCTCCTAAACCACTTTATAACCCCATTTCCTAAAGAAAATTACTACAAGTCAGGTGTGACTTCTAGAAAGGGAAGGTGGGAAGATTGTAAGTCTAAGGACAGCCTGAGCTATAGGACACCATCTCCAAAAAGAAAAAACAATGAATAGGTTTGGTATATGGGCATTTGGTTGGTCAGTAGAGTACTTGCCTAGCATGAACAAGGGAGATGGAGGCAGAAGTTCAACATCCTTAGCTGCATGGCAAGTTTGAGACCATTCTGAGCTATATGTGAAACCCTGTTTCCAAAAAAAAGTAACCAATACTTGTGTGTGTGTGTGTGTGTGTGTGTGTGTGTGTGTTACCTTCTCTCTTGAACAGCCTGTGGGCTTTGTCTTGGTTTGAATGGGAATAATTTCCATATTTTTGAATACTCATCCCCAGTTCGGAAAGGATTAGGAGGTGTGGCCCCGGCGGGATTGAGCTTTGAGGTTTCAATAGGTAGCTGCATTCCCAGTTAACCCTTTCTGCCCCCTGCTCTTAGATCAGATGTAGGCTCCAGCACTATGTCTACCAGCCTGTGCCATTGTCCCCACCATAATGGTCATGGACTAACCCTCTGCAACCACGAGCCCCACTAAACTCTTGGTCATGGTATCTGTTCACAGCAACAGAAAAGTAACAAAGACTGGCACTATGCTCTCTCTTAAAACCTTGTTCTCAATAAACTCCAATTTTGTATCATACAGACTCGTCCTAAAATTCTTTTCTGTGGTATAAGTTAATCGTTTCGGTTTCCCCTGAGCAAAAGTCTCTGGAAGGAGCTCCGAGGTGGCACAGTTGCCAGTGTTGAGCTGTGTCTT
The DNA here is from genome assembly GCF_000317375.1 of Microtus ochrogaster. Classification (NCBI taxonomy): domain Eukaryota; kingdom Metazoa; phylum Chordata; class Mammalia; order Rodentia; family Cricetidae; genus Microtus; species Microtus ochrogaster. The sequence continues at coordinate 508,038 of NW_004949186.1, forward strand.
CCTTTGCCGCTGCCATTGCTATGTATTACAGGGTGGCCTGGACCTTGCAAGCCTCCTGCTTCATCTGCCTCTCGCTGCGATTATAGAACACTATGCCTGATTATATTATGCTCATTTAAAAATGGGACAAATGACTTTCCTAAGGCCATAAAAACAGGAATTTGGGCACAGTTCTTTTAAGTAGCAAATCTCAGGTTTTTTCTATGAAGAATTAGCATACCTAAATGAGATGGTGCTAGATCTCACTTCTTCCTTGTATAGTTCATCCAAGGAAAATCATCCTAGGCTTCCCTGAGAGGACCACTGACTGATATCAGTCCTTTAGCCTGGAGGCATTTGCTGAGTTGCCTTCCTGGGCCCTCGGGTCTCCAAGGCCTACACTGACCCCCTGTACCCCCCCACCGTGTCTGATCTCCTGCACTCCCCTCTCCCTGGTGATGTCATGCTGGGCACTGAGCCACCTCCAGCCACCTCTGAGTTCTCTCCATGACTATTCTGTCCCAGCCCCTGGCTGTTGATGGAGGTTTCTGTCCTGCCTGGTCCTGCAGTCGTTCAGTCCCAAAGAAATACACAGAGGTCTATATTAATCATAATCAATGCAGGGTTTCCTCTGTGTAGCTCTGGCTGTCCTGGAACTCACCCTGTAGACCAGGCTGGCCTTGAACTCACCTCTTGCCTCTGCTTCCTGAATGCCAGGATTAAAGGCATGTGTGAGTGGGAGGCCAGCCTGGTCTACAGAGTGTTTCAGGATGGCCAGGCTGTTAAACAGAAAAGCCCCGTCTCTAAACAACGCCGTAAACAAATACATAAATTAAATTTATTACATTTTATATAAATTTTAGGCTCAGTTGTTCACCCTTTTTCTGTAGAGAGCTCACGTTTCTTCTCCTTCCCTCCACATCATTAAAAATCATATCCCAAAGTCCAGAAATACCTTTATTCATATTTTTATTCATTCTGATCTTTTTGTTAACCTAATCATTAGCAATTATTAATCATTTTCTTCTCCTCCAAGTAACAAATACTGAAGAGAAAAAAGACATAAAATTTTATTATTATTATTACTAGTGTGTGTCCGTGTATATGTGTGCCTCTGTGTGTGTATGTGTGTCTCTGTGTGTATATGTGTGTCTCTGTGTGTGCATGTGTGTCTCTGTCTGTGTGTGTGTCTGCGTCCCTGTGTGTA
>NW_004949186.1:509816-513337 GCF_000317375.1 Microtus ochrogaster
TACATTCCACCATGCACATGCCGAGGTCAGGGGACAGCTCTGCAGAGTTAGTTTTCTCCTTCCACCTTTCTGTGTAGTTAGGGTTCTAAGTGATGTCACCAGACTTGTATGGTGAGTGCCTTTACCTGCTGAGCATCTCACCAACCCTACACTGTGCTTAACAAATCTGCTTTTCACTTAAGTGCATTGTTCTGCATCTCTACTGGGAAATATCCAAGGCTACATTTTTACATATGATTTTTTAGTTATTGTCCTCTTGACATTATTTGAGATGAGGACAACAGAGCAAAATAAGATCATTCGTAGGATTTGCACATTGACTTGTGAGCTGTAAGTCACCACTTGCGACTGTTACCAGTACAGGTGTGATTTACCTGTAATCCCAGGCCCTGAGAAGAGAAGAAGAATGAAGAAGCCATCACTCCATTCTGTTCGGTGAAGGCCGTGCTCAGGAAGGCCATAGCAATGATCTTAGCCCTCACGACTTAAAGGATGCACAGTTGAGCCTCTTTCGTGTGCTCCTCAGGAGCTTTATAAATTGGGACCAAGACCAGAATCCCCACTTCTTGCTACAGATGTATTATTACCAAGATGCCATCAGTTGATGAACTCCCTCCCAGGGCTGTTCCATGTGAAAGGCTTTATCAGATTGTTTCTGTGGGAACATGGTTGTCTCCAGTGTGCTCCACTGAGGTCTGGCTGGAGCAGTGGAAGCCACTCTTCTTTGTTCTTCTGATGTGGGACACGCATGCCTTTATTCTGGAGGGATGCACTCACCATGTTCTCCAGGTGCTACATCAGAGGGACAAAATCAGCCAAATATATAATCTATGCTAAGAATGGATTGCCTAGAATGTGAATACCAAAACTTACCACTATAGAGAGTACTGTAGTTGATTGTTCCAAAGACTACTGGACAAATATATATATATATACAATCATGTCTCATCCACATATTCATTTTACAATGTTTTTTTTTTGGCCCCTTTAGTCTGGTAAGTATTTTGTGACAGGGCCACCTAACTCATTTGGTGACGGGGATGCTGTATGACTTCTGAGGAGAAGTAACAGAAAGGATACAGTTTGCACTTAGCTGGCTCTCTCTCTCTCAACATACACCCTGGGACACCTGACCTTATGTGTAAAAAAAAAAAAATCCATTCAACTCTTGTGAAGCCAGCATGTTGGGCTGAGTAATTGAAATGCCTTGGAGATACAGCTACCCAAGAAGCTCTCGCTGTGCCAGCCTTTAGCTCCTTGAGTCTGCCAGCATTAAGGAGTACAAACACGTGTAGTGAGCCAAGGAAATCTGGTGGCCACTGGCAAAATCAAGATCAGACCCTCCCAGGGAAACACTTCCATAATACAGACTTGAAGCCCCCACCCCCAAGGTAAATACACAAACACCAAGTCCTCCAGAAGAGAATCACCCAGCAAAACACTACAAAGCATGCAGAGAAACACGCTGACCCAAATGTGGCCCATGTGTGCACAAACGGGAGAATTTATTCTAGCAACTCTAAATAAAAGAAACATTTCTAAATAAATGTGCTTAAAAATGTTTAATGCCGAGCGTGATGGCACATGCCTTTAGTTCCAGCACTTGGGAGGCAAAGGCAGGCAGATATCTGTGAATTTGAGGCCTAACCCTAACCTAACCCTGTGAGTGGCAGGATAGCCAGGGCTATGCAGAGAGATCCTGTCTCAAGACAACAACAAGAGACCAAAATAACAAAAACAAAACAAAAGGTTAATAAGATAAATAAGATAAAGAAAAAAACAAAGCTTGAGAAAGAACCAACGAATTTTAAAAAGAATGATGTGAAAATCCTAGGAAAATAAACCAATAAATACTTAGTGGTCATATTAAGAAGCAGGTTAAATAGAGCACTCAAGGGGCAGAGACAGGAGGATTGCTGCAAGTGTGAAACTAAATGGATCTACGTAGAGAATGGTAGGCCAGTCACCAGGGATACATAGCCAAATCTTATCTGGACAAAAAAGCGATAGTGGCAACATCCCGCTAAACATAGTTGTGAGTAAAATTAGAGAACTGGGTAATATGCCTGAGAAAATTATCCAGGACTAGAAAAATAAAGCAAAGAAGAAAAAGAAAAATCCAGAAAAGTAACACAAGAATAAAATATTTTCAGGTGTAAAGAAGGATTTGTGTTTTGGGCTAAAATGAATATAAAGTTCTTTTTAAAAAAACAAACAAATCCAAAATCCACTTAGATTCAAATGAATCCAAACACAAACTGAAAAATGAAAATATAAAAATTGAATGGGAGGAAAGATATCTGTACAGTAATGAGACTGAGAACAGACATTGCTAGCCCTAGGTGCTGAAAGATCAGTTCCTTCAAGTGCTGGTGTTAACCACTTTCAGTGTAGAATTCCATAGGCAATGAAATTAAGACAGAAGACTCACAGGCCTTTGGTGAAAGACACTTAAAAGAACATTCTTAGCCATAGTTGCCAATGTCGGTAGAGGTCTCTGAAGCATATACCCCGCCCGGTATCTTCTTCCTCCTGCAGCAGGAGCCATATCACTTCTCTCCTCTGCGGAAGGGCAAAGCCTTAGGAGGCGGATGGCGATGTGGAACAGAGGACACACCCAACAATCTACTAATGTGTACTGTTCCGTGAGGAGGAAACACGGTGTGGGGGAGGGGCGGCAGCAGTCCTGCTTTCCTAGGGCCCTTTACTCTGGTTAATATACACAGTGAATAAACACAGATCGAGAAAGAGGGCAGAGGGTCAGGCCCTTGTGGTCGGGTAGTGAGGGGTAAGATCCAACTGTCCATTTATGAGACACCCTGAGAACACAATGACCTGCGACGGTTGGAAAAGAAGTAGTCACACGGTGTAATCAGAAGGAAAAAGAAACCACTGTACCATACAAGACAGAATTTAATGCAACAGGACAATGGGTATGGCATTCTTTTTCTTGATTTACTTTTTGAATTATTTTATGTGTATGCACGTGTCTGTACGCCTATATGTGTGTCATGTTCATGCAGAGGGCATCGGATGCCCTGGAGCTGGAGTTATAGGTGGCTGTGAGCTGCCCAACATGGGTGCTGGGAACTGACTTTGGGTCCTTTGGAAGATCAGCGAAAGCTCTTACTCACTGAGGCATTTCTCCAGCCCCCTTCCTCCTGAACCTCTCTACAAGTCACCAACCCCATTTACAGTGTCTGCTATCAGGAACAGACCTCTTCCCTAAGTGCTCATGGATGTGAGGACTTCAACAGGAGTCATGAGAGACCTAAACAGTCAGAACACAGAAACAGCTGCACATGCAGCCAAGGTAAAGAGGCTTGTAATATATAATCAATTGTATATAATCTGGATTATACTCCTGGCTCCGGGATTTATACGGGAGGGCCTCGGGCAAGCTGTTTTCTTCTTTTCCAACTTCAGTGTGTTCTCTTTTTAAAATATTAGTGTGTGTGTTTGTAAGTGCAAGAATATCTGGCATTGTGTGTGTGTGTGTGTGAGAGAGAGAGAGAGAGAGA
>NW_004949186.1:514483-526323 GCF_000317375.1 Microtus ochrogaster
GAGAGAGAGAGAGAGAGAGAGAGAGAGAGAGAGAGACACCAAGGGGGAGGGGAAACAATGAGAGAAAGGAGGAACCTAGGATTTCTTTTTCCTTCTCTCCTGCATGACTAAGTGAATTGTGGTGACATTTATATAAGACTTGAGAGAAAAATCAGCTGTCAGGGAAGCACTTTGTTTTAGACAGGTTGAATTTAAGGCCAGGGGAACAGAAGCAGAGGTTTCTGGTTAAGAAGCTGGCTGCTTTTTGGGCTGGAGAGATGGCTCAGTGGTTAAGAGCACACACTGTTCTTGCAGAGAACAGGGAGTTTGAGTCCTAGCTCCCACACTTGGGTAGCTTGTACCTCAGCTCCAGGGGGATGGGATGCCTCTGGCCTCTGTAAAGAACTTGCACTCATGTGCCCAAACCTACACATAGGCACATACGTGTAAGTGAAAACTAAAAGTATAAAAAAAATTAAAAAATATTTTTGAAAAAAAGATTTGCTTCTGGTCTGGGCACGTAGCTTAGTTGGTAGAAAGGATGTTTGCCTAGCATGAATAAGCCATGGTTTGAGTCCCAGTGTACAGCTGAAACCCTAGTGCTCAGGAGGTGAAGGCAGCAAGATCAGAAAAGCTGGAAGTCTATGAGTTCTCATCACCTGGCTGGTAAACAAAAAACGAGGGATGATGGGACCTGATAGACCACTCAAGGACTCTAGTCCACCCTCATGAGAAATAAACGGAGGACAGACTACTTAGCACCTCAGTGGGTAAGAGGTCACTGAACAAAGCATGGCCAGAGACAAAGAAGACCCAACTATCAGGGCTGATTTAAAGGAGAGATTCAGGGATACAAATCTAATCAGTGAGGTTGTAGAAGGCAAGGGCTGGAAAGCATCTAGTGGTTTAGGCTCTCCACAGACCTTACGTGACCTTTATCAGCGGAGCCTCAATGGAATATTAGCCACGGAAATTAGAATGACGTGGGGGCATGCTGGATCAGGTAAGTGTTTTGATTTTTCGGTTTCAAAACGTTTGGATCCGTCTGTCTACCAGACTACGGGCCATGAGAGGGTGCTGGCAGGAGCCTGAAAGTCCACGGGAGGAAATGACCCATGTAAATGCAGTCACCGCTCTGCTGGAACTAGATGGAAACCGTCTTCACTGCCAGTAAAGATGATTTGAAAAGCTAGTTGCAATTTTCGTTTTCTTTTTCTCTGAAAGCAGCAGGAGGAGACAGTTGACATTTAAGAGCTCTCTCTGAACTGCCCCTGCCCCGAATTCGAGAGGAGCGCTCACAGCGGACGGCAGACCGGCTCCTTAAGCTGGTTTTCTTTCCACTAAACCGTTTACCCACAGAAAAATGAGTAAAAGCAGGGCTTTCCAAGGTTAACCTCTCTCGCGAATGGCAAACCAGCCAGTCATCCCAGCAGCTCAGAGTAAACCACCCCTGGCAGGGGTGCTTGGGGAGTTGCTCAGGGGTGCGAAGCACAGCTTCGCTCTGTTGAAGCCGGGTATTGTCCTGGGCAATTGCTCCAGCCTCAGCTCCAGAGGCGGCCAGTGGGGGCTGCAGGCGCCCGGAGCGAGGGAGGCCGAGGGACAGGGATGCGAGGACGCGCCCCATGGGCGCGAGCCACTCGGCACCGGTTTCCCCCCCCGAGGCTCCTGGCGAGCCCGGCCCCTCGGGGAGGCTGCCTCTCTCCGCGATGCCACCTCCCGGTGCCCGTGACCAGCCGGTGGCCGCTTTCGGTTCCGCGCCTTATAAGGACTGGCAGGGGGTCACGTGCGTCCCGGGCCGCCCGCCGGGAGGGGCGGCTGGGGGAGGGGCAGGCGGCAGGAGGAAAGGGGAGGGAGTCGGGGGGCGGAGACAGCAGCAAGGGGCGGATTCTGCGGCCGTGGGAGGCGGCGGCGGCGGCTCGGGGTTCCGAGCGCTCGCGGCCGCGCCAGGGAGCGGGACGCAGGCGGTTGCGGAGGCGGCGGCCGAGGAAGGGACCGGAGCGGGGGCGGGCGAGCGCGGCGGAAGCCACAGAGCGCGGGAGGGCCGGTGGCTGGCTCCGGGCGAGAGCCGGGGCGGCAGCGACAGCTATCGCGGCGAGCGAGTCACAGGCGGCGGGCGGCAGCGGCGGCCACGGGGGCCCGTGTCCGTGCGTCCCGGCGGCCACCGGGCGCGGGCCGACACGATGGAGCCGCAGCACGTGCGCCCCGCGGTCGCAGCCCGCAGCCCGGCTTGGGAGGAACCGGTGGGTACCGCGTCCGCACCCACCCCTCCTGCTTGTCCTTGCTCCCTCCTCCCCCCTCCCGGCCCGGGTTCCGTTCAGGAAGCGGTCCGGGATGAGGTCCCCAGCTGCTTCCCAGCCGGGGCAGCGCTTCCTCCGGCGCCCGGGCTCCTCCTCGCGCGCCGCCCGGAGCGCCTTTGTCCGGTCGGCTGGAGCTCTTCCCCGAGGGGCCTCTGGCGACGGTCCTTCGAGGACCGTTTCCGCGCTTCATCCGCTTCCCAACTTTGCACTTCATTCCCGAGTGTGGCGCGACGGCTCGGGAAGAGGAGGCGGCGGGGCCGCGCGGTCAGCGGGTGGCGCCGGGAGGAGACGGGACTCACCTCTTGACCGCGCCCTGGCAGTCACCTGGGCACGCAGGTTTCCGAGGACCGCCGCCTGGGGAGGCGAGTAGCCTCCAGAAGCCAGAGCCACGCCTCCGACTCCGGTGGCCGCTCTGCCCCGGGCTGCCCTGAGGGTCAGGGGACTTGGTCCGAGATCCGGCGAGGAGTCTACTTCGCTTTCGTCTGGATTTCACAGCACAAGCCACGCGGAGGTTGAGTCATTTTAGGGGCCCAGAGTGGTGCATTTGTTGTGTGTGCGAAGATGAGGAGAGTCGGGGTCTAAGAATTTTTCCCCCTAAACTCTTTAACTTATTATTATTATTAATTATTATTATTAATTTTGTGCATCTCAAACAGCACCCTCAGTTATCTATCCCCCCCCCCGGATTCCTCCCAGGAATACCCGTCCTACGCAAACCCCTGTAATCTTAAGTGTACAACGAATTTTGGCCCTGCACGCTCTGTCTGCGTATTTGGTACTCCTTCTTGGTTGACGTTGTGAACCTGTCTCAAAAGGCTGGTCCAAAATTTCCGGCTTCATCTGTGGTGCGGTGCTGTTAGGATGATGTTTTCCCAGGGACTTCCTGAGTCTGCTCAGGCGGGCCCTCTGCCTGTTGAGAGCTTGTAGGTCAGGTGCCAGGCTTGCTTCTCCTTTTCTGACCCGTAGACTTCAGCTGGTTCTCCAGGGTACGTTTAGCTGCCTCTTGCTTCCTGACCTTTCAGGAGTGTCCTTCGACTTTGATCCATCTGCCCCTGCTTTTGCTTTTGTGGTTTTGCACGTTCGGTAGCCCAACTACTCGTGTTCTATTGCCATCGCCATCGGGGAGTAAGTGCGATTCTTGGTTAAAAAATTACAGTTCCATTTTGACATTTAAGATCATTGGGAATTAAGTCCAGTGATCTGTTTTGAATTTTACTATATGAAAGAAATCCTGTAAGCCTCCACCCGTCACAGTGGGAAACCCGGAGTTAACGTGAAGTGGTTTTTTTTTGGGGGGTGGGGGTGGGGATGATGTCAGGAGTATTTTGCTACTTACCAGTTAGAAAATTAGAGACCTCTGTTTTCTTCTCCAAAGTGTTAAGAACCAAAGTGCTTTTTTACTTATTCTTACAGATAATATTCAGTACTTGCCCCCCCCCCCCAACATGAACTTTTAATACTAAAACCTTCACAGAGATGTGGCAGGGGTGATACTAGCTAGGCTGCAGAACTCTTTAAAAAGTAGGTGTTTTAAAATGGCTGAGGCGTTTTATTTCTTCAGCAGATGTTTTTATCCAACACCTATCATGTTCTGTTCTGTGACGGTTGGGCAAGCTGCTAAGACTCGGGCAGTTTTTGTCCCCAGAAAGCTTCCATTCTTATAGCTAAGGAGTGAAACCCCTTTAAGTGTGTGTCTTAATGGATCTCCATAGTGATTTTATTCTGAACCTTCTGTAATGGCTACAACGTTTAAACATTTTCAGAGGACATCTGTATATAATTCCTTAAGAAAGTTGAATTACCTGCGTTACTAAAAAAGGAGCATATAAAAGAGGAAGCTGAATGCACTAGAGAGAAAATGTTTAAATGTTAAATGTTTCTGATGTGTGGAGCAAAGGGGTTGGTGTTAACTTAATCTAAATGTCCATCAGAATCGGTTTTGTTTCTTGGTGCTTGGGACAGTGTCTCACAGTGTACTCCACCAGTCTGGTTTGTGACTTCCTAGGTAGCCCAGGCAGGACCGGAACTCCCTGCCAAGCTCTTGCCTCAGCAGAGTACTAGGATGCCAGGCATCATGGAGTTCTCAAAAATCAAGCTTGATCTCAAGACTGAATGAGAGGAATTCTGGCTTCATTCAGAATGAACCTATACGGCCTACAGTCAAGCAGCACACAGTATATTTAGACAACTAATTGTTAACCTCTGTAGCCCTAAGGAACCACTGTCTTACACACCCACCCACACACCCACCCACACACACACACACACGCACGCACGCACGCACGCGCACGCTCGCACATGGAATCACAGGTTTCCTCGAGTCCAGTCCAGTCTGTGTGTGCCCAGAGTCTCTCGCGTGGAGGCTACCTGCTTCCCTCATTGCTTCCTGTAGATGCCGCAGAACAAGCAGCTGGTGCATGCTCTGGCTTCCACAGGTGGAGCCCCAGCTGCCGGTCCGTCCCCCCAAGATACGTTTATCCTCTGAGCCAAAATAGACCCTTTCTCTTTTAAAACAAAATGAGACAACAGCAAAGAAAACAAACCTGTTTTTACTTGGATTCCAATTCTGATTTCTTTAAAAACCCTTTTAAAGATTGCAATATAGGCACTGTACTACTTTACCATACAAGCTTGCAAATTTACATTCATAAAAAGACATGCGTGTTGAATAAGTGAGATTGCTGTATTATTAATGGCATGTAACAGCATGCATGTAAGAATTTGTTTTCTCATTTTTTTTTCCTGATGGAGCCTAAACTTTGATGATATGGTTTCTACTATTCAGACAGAAAAGCAAAGGATTCCTTGGAGGTTACTGTGGCTACCTGAAAAGAAATAGTACTTCTTGGCTAAATACCAACGCCTGGAGCTAAGGGAAATCCTGGGACTTCATGGCATTTTCTCTGAAATTAAGTTATTCAGCTATCAGAACATTTGGATATATTAACTTTACTTAGCATTATTCTGGATAAATATTGAACTTAAAGAAGGTACAAGTTAACATTTAAGTTTCTCTCTCTTTTTTCCTTGATGCTAGCTTTGGAAAATAGCCAAGTGTTAGTGAAAATATAGGCATCACTAAAATTTCAAATCAATAAGTGTTTGGGGAATAGGGTGTGGTTCTTAGCAAATCAGCTAAGGAAGGCTCAGAGTTTGGGACCAGCAGGGACTAAATAGTGAGATTCTTTATCAAAAAACCAGTTAAAGAAAGTAATTGGGGCAGCAATGTAGGTTAGTGGTAGAACTTGCGCCTGTGCAACGCCCTGGCTTTGTCTCACTAAAATAGAAACAGAGTTGAAGTATTTTGCTGTTGGGAATGAGTGGGTAGGAAGACATTTAGCCACACAGTTTCTGATCTCAGGTGGGAGTGGGTAGCCGATAGGTAGTTAAACCTCTGACTCAGTTTAAACATGCAGAAGTATTTACAACATGCTCTTTCTAGTGGAGGGAAGCCTGAATGTGCTTCAGTCCCTAAAATGAGCTTTTATTTCTGAATGGTTTTCTACCAGTTAGAATTACGAGTTAACGTTATACCAGTTAACAATCCAGAATTAATGGACACGAAGGAAGGGAAGGGTTTCAAAGCAAAACTGGCCAAGATACAAATAAGAGGTTAGTTACACAGTTGTACTTTATGTGAGGATGAGGAGTTTCGCCCTGTGTGCAGGGATCACAGTATGTTCCTATAATTTATGGCACCGTTGCTCTTGGAACGTTTTGTTATCTGGATAACAACTAAAGCAATTTCAACAGGGTAAACCTTTTAAATGTTTAAGTCCTGAATACATAACAAATCGTGTGTTGTGGAAATAGTTCCACACCGCAGTCACGGCAGCGGCCTCCCAGGCCTTGCTTGTTCCGTCTGCAGAGTCTTCTGGTTCTGTCCTGAACGGGAACATGAATCCTAGAAAATGGTTTCTTAATTACCTACTTGTGTTTTTCAACGTATGGCGTGTAACCCTCATCAGGTTATATGAAAATTTGAATGTAAAACCACAGAACATGGGATTAAGCACTTTAAGTTACTGTCAGTCCAGATTGTTGTTAGTATATTAATTTAAAATACCTCTGTAGATAATAGTATAATACAGTATTCGTAAAGTTTTTTGGGGGGCTGGGGTGGGGTTCGAGACAGGGTTTCTCTGTAGCTTTGGGCCTGTCCTAGAACTCCCTCTGTAGACCAGGCTGGCCTCGAGCTTACAGAGATCCTCCTGCCTCTGCCTCCTCAGTGCTGGCATTAAAGGTGTGCGCCACCACCGCCTGGCGTCACAAAGCTTTAATAAGCATGTCTGGCTTATATCTCTTCGGTACTTTTTGTTTTTTCTAATCGAGTATGTATGATACGTTATTAAAAAAGTATTAAAAAAGCTCACCTGCCACAGCCTTTTCTATGCACATTTTGAACAGTTTTGCTGATAAGTTCCACATGGACTCCCCCCTCCCCACCCCCGTCACGGTCACAGGGTTTCAATGTATAGCCCTAGCTGCCCTGAGATTCACTGTGAAGACCAGAGATCCACCTGCCTCTACCTCGAGTGCTGGGATTAAAGGTGTGTACCACCACTACCTGGCAAAGATCTCAAAGTACCAGTAATAAACACATAAGAAATTATCTGAAACACTAAAGAAAAAGTCAGGGAATGTTTTATAAATCAAATAAGGCAGTATGCCATACAATTGAAATATCAGTAGCCATTCTGAGATATAGAGAGAGGCTGTTGCCGGAGAACTGCCGTGAATTTTGAGTCGGATGGGGCTACGTGATGAGCTCCAGGCCAGCCCGAGGTGTGCTGTGAGGCTATCTCAAGACACAAGCAAACAAAAGGTGAAGTGCATTTTAGTTAGACTAGATACCCATTCTGGACATTTACGCATGGAACCCAGTAAGTGGCTAGTAGGTCAGATATTATTTAAAATGGGGGTTCCTTAAAAGTGTCTGGAAGAGATGGTTCTCCAGCGGGGGTTTTCCTGGGCTGCCTCTTGTGGGAAATGAGGCAGCATTCCTTCCCTTGCCTACACAGTGTTTTCATCCGGGGTCTCCTCCACAGCTGCAGATGCTGTCGAGAGCCACAGTCATTTGCTTATGAAGTACGCTTAGCCTGTCATTGCTTTCATAGGTACAAGCGTTCGAAACGTGCTGAACTCTGTGTAGAGCAGAGCTGGCTAAAGGGCTAAGTTTTTATAAGTCACCAAGTACTCGCTGGATGTGAAGCTGTTTTAAACTCTCCTTAAGCAACCAGCATCCTTTCAGAGTGAGAACTGTGATCCACCTTCCAAGGATCACAGAATAGGCATGAGTGTTGGACCATTGTTCAGTTCAGTCACCCTTGTCTAGATTCTGGAAAATGTTGCCGTATAAAACTTGAAAGCTTGCTGGGTGGTGGTGGCGCACGCCTTTAATCCCAGCACTCGGGAGGCAGAGGCAGGTGGATCTCTGTGAGTTCGAGGCCAGCCTGGTCTACAAGAGCTAGTTCCAGGACAGGAACCAAAAAGCTATGGAGAAACCCTGTCTCGAAAAATCCAAAAACAAACAAACAAAAAAGAACAAAAAAAAAAACTTGAAAGCTTAATGTGTAGATTGAAGTACATGATAACAGCCAAACTGACCTTTAGCTATATATAGTGTGGAGAAGAGAATGTTAGAATTGCAATCACACGTTTTTTTTTTTCCCCCTTTGGTCCCAGCTTGTGACCTCAATGTCTTTTACCTTAAAAGGAAAGTCTCAACTATGTAAAGACCCCTTGTGTTGCCAAATCATTAGACTTGTCTGTGATCAAATAGCCTGACCAGGATAAAGGTTATTAAAAGGGCATTATTTTGTTTTTGGCTCTGATGGGTCTCTGTACACGAGGCAAGAATTTTAGCACTGATTTATATTCCCAACCTAGGCCATTGTTTACTGTTATTGTCTCTCAAAGATTTCCCAGCAGTGTGTTTTTGTAGATACAGAATTTCATATTATCAGGCCATAAGAACTCTTAAAGTCCATTCCTTCCCCACTCCTTCCTTTCCTAAAGGAAATAACTGAAGCGTGAGAGGTCTTTGTATTCATGGAAGACAGCAGCACACTCTCTGCTGAAGGATTCGCATTTCCCGTTTTTAGTGTAGTTAAAATGTCTTACAGCTCGCAGCTCTGACACAGAGTGGAATAATTCTTGGGCTTAAGGTTGCACCTAGAGGAAAACAACACCCCAGAGTCTTAGTTTCAAGGAACTTTCAAGGTCACCGTCAACTGATAAATAGGAAAGGAATCTGGAGGGCAGGGGCTATAAAGTTTGCTCTGTCAAGGAGAGCCCCCAGGGTAGGCTAGGGACTTCTATTTAAATTGAAAAAACACAGCTGACAACGAAGTTCTCTTTGATTGACAGCAGGAAACTTGTCATTTTAGTGTCTTTTCCCCCACAGCCTTCCCCCACCAACTTTGGAGGTTGAGTGTGCCTTCTGTGCAGGGAGGTTGCTCTGCCTGCTGCTGCCCCCTTAAGCAGCTACAGACTGTGGATCCCCTCTCCTAAAACTGACTCTCTCTCTCTCTCTCTCTCTCTCTCTCTCTCTCTCTCTCTCTCTCTCTCTCTCTCTCTCTCTCTCTCTCTCTCTCTGTATGTAGATATATATACATATATGTATATATGTACTTTTTTCTTATACATTGTTGACATTGTTGAATGCATTCTTCCAGGCATTCTGGATAAGCACTTTAGCTTAGACATTTATTTCAGTATAGTGTCGTGTTGGGCTGCGTGTCCTCTCTTGTTTCTGCGCTCTCTCCACGCCCTTCCCAGCTTCCTGTTAGCCAAAGGGAATCGCTCTTTCTGAACGAAAAGTTCCCAGAGCTGAGCTGAACCTCCCGGAAAATGCTCTTCTCTTCCGTGTGCGCCGGATGGGGGTGGGTCCTCAGCTATACAGGGTAGAGGAGGCAGAAAGGACCCAAACTCCCTGGCAGAAGCAGGAGAGGTAAGATCCCTGTAGTAGTGCCCAGGGTCCGGAGATACAGTCCATATCCCGGGCAGAGGGAACTTTTACTTAACTGGAACGATGCCACAAGGCCCGAGTGTGTGGAGATTCGGGGTCCAGGGGTGCACCTATGGGCGTAGGAGGAGGCTCCATGTTCCCGTTTTCCTTCGGAGCCTTCCCCACACTCCTGCAGTCTAGAACGAGGGGAAGAGCATCTCCACCGCGCCTGACCTGCTGGTGCGCTCCTGCCCAATTCTGCCCCATATTCCCTCTAGGCCCTCAGACCCTAAAAGGAGTAAGAGGAAGGTTGTCCAAGCCTCATTGCGACCTTCATCCTCTCATTCCAATGCTGGTGGTATCGTGGGTCAGCAACCCAAGATTATCCCAAGTTTGGGTGCGCAGGCGTGAGCCTCGCCCAGAGGAACCCGCGGTCTCGGCAAGGGCGGTGTGTGGTCCCCGGTCCCCGGAGCCCTGCGGCCAGGAAGATGGCGCCAGCTAGGCGCGGGGCTTGGATTCTCGGGAAGAGCCCAGCAGTTGACCACAGCCCCTCGGGGCTCTGTTGTGTACCCCACAGGAACCGGAGAGGATGGCCGGAGCGGGCAGCCAGCACCACCCTCCGGGAGTCGCGGGAGGAGCGGCTGCTGGGGCCGGCACCGTTTCCCCCACCGCTGCGGGACCGGGAGAAGATTCTTCCGACAGTGAAGCTGAGCAGGAGGGACCCCAGAAGCTGATCCGCAAAGTATCCACCTCTGGACAGATCCGGACCAAGGTAAGGCTGAGCTGAGGGCCTGCAGAAGAGCTGTGAGTGGAGGGAGCAGGAGCACCGAGGAGATCCCGGGATCCAGGATCCGGAGGAGGGGCGCGGGGGCGCGGCCTGGACGAGGCGGAGCCTTGTTTGGGGCGGGACCGGCGCCCGGGATTCCAGCCTGGGGTTTGGAGACTTCCAGGGTGTGTTCCAGAAAGCTCGCCTAGCAGTCAGAGCAAGTGGCTTGGCGGCAGCAAGGGAGAAAGTTGAAGCCCCGTTGCGAGTTCCCACTTAGGGAACTGAAATAGGGAGTTTGGATTTTTCACTCTGTCGCCGCTTGCGCTGGAAGTCCTGTGGAGCCTGTATAGCGCTCGCTTCGTTGCATTCCTATCCACAGCAGGCTGCTTGCTCCTCTCTGGGCACAACTTGAGAGGGTGGATTGCAGATGACGCTAGTTGGTCAGTTTCTCTGGTGCGCCTTGTCTACAGGCTGACTAGGCTTCTATGTCCCAGGTTCCCACAAAGTACAAAACTGAGATTGCATATCCACGGTGGTTCTTCACCAGTTACCTCTTCAGGCTCTGTGCAGGACGGTTCGTGTGGTGCTTTTGTGGAGTTGTTGGACCATGTCAAAGTTGAGTTTTCATTTGATGATGAACATACACAAGGCAGGGGCTGCTGGGTATTAACGGATTTATATATTCTGAAGTTTAATTTAGTTTCAAAGTCTTCACACCTAGGCTGTTGTCAGGGAGGGGCTTAGGGAAGGAATTTGAGTAGGGAACCCATTAAATGATTGGATGCTCCCCCTTCAGGAACATATCTGCAAAAGTTAATTTATTCAACAGTTATTTTCATGAAAACCAGCGTCCTAAGGCTTGTACATGGAAACGGTTTTACTGTATGCCCGTGGCTTAGTGTTTTAGTGTCAGTTGACTTCCGACATCGAGGACATGCACACAGGACAGTGGCTCTAAAGATGCAGGTTTACTAAGGAGTCAAGGATTGCTTCTGCTCGATGTTTACTCGCTCATCTTGGAACTTCTTTTAATAGAGATGATTCTGGAGTTTTATAGCACTTGAAAGTGTTTTGGGATTTAGAGTATTTTTCAAAGATTAAAGCCAACCAATATAGAGACTTTACTAACAATGATTTTAACATTTGAAATCTTAATCTAAAAAAAAATCCATAAAATTGGGTTCATGAGAAAAATGGCACATCATACTCTTATATGAAATGGCCAAAATTTCATGCATGTTCATATCAAGTTTATGCCATTGAAAAGAAAGTTTAGTAATGGTTATAAACTGAACTGAGTAAAGTTGAACAACAAACTTGTTGGGAAGTGCTACTAAAATTTGTGGGTTTAATGAACTTAAGTCATAGCTAAGATAGCATTGTTTAATTTTGGGATAAAACCTTTTTATGAAGACTAAAATAGATGTAAAAAGCATATTTTTTTGTTTTATGTTTAACTTTCTGATAAATATCTGCCACAATTATGGCTAATTATCAAGCTTTGGAATACTGCCTCTGATGCATTCATTCATAATAGAATTACTAACTATGCATAAAAAAATCTGCATTTTATATTTACTCATATGTTAATATTCATATAAAATGTTTCCAAATACAAACATCTGAGGCTGGAGCATTAAGTTGACAAGACTCGTGGGCCTCAGACTGGACCATGTGCTGTAAGCTTCATCTCTGTGGTTCTTAGAACACACACTGCTTCTGGGGGAAGATGAGGTCAGTGGGAGACTTAATGCAAGCAGAACGAATAAAGGTAACAGCGGGTATTATCCGGATAAGAAGAGAAGCACCCGCCAGGCGGTGGGGGCGCACGCCTTTAATCCCAGCACTC
>NW_004949186.1:526526-528561 GCF_000317375.1 Microtus ochrogaster
AAGAGAAGCACCCTTAGAGAAATGTAGATATTTCCTCATCTTCTCCACAGGGTGTAAGATGGGAGAGCTTGGAGGAGAGGTTCAGGCTCCAGATCTAGCTCAATGCTCAGTAGTTTTGGAGACAGCATTAACAGTTCTTGCTCATGCCTCTTGAAGATGCATCAAAACCCACTAAGTACGATGGGTTAGGAGTACCAATAGTGCCTTTTGTTCTGCATTCTCACCCTTATACACACATACATGTTTACATACTGATGTAAATACGCGCCTGATTGAGTATGTCTGTGTAGGTAGACAGGGCCTATAGCTGAGTATGTTGTCCATAGAAACTGAAGATATCTCAGGGCTGGGGAGATGGCTCAGTGTGTGAAGTGCTTGCTGTATCCCTGGTACCCACGTGTCTTTGTTATTTTTCTGTTGCTTTGATGAAAAATGGTGACCAAGACAGCTTATACAAATTTGCTTGGGCTTTTAGTTGTGGAGGTGTAAGACCTCATCATGGTGGGGAGGTGTGGCAGCAGGGGACAGGCATGGCAGCCGGGACAGGAATCAGTTACATGCTGAACTGAAAGCGTAAAGCAGAGAGAGTGAATTGAAAGCGGTGTGGAGCTTTAAACTCTCAAACCCTGTCCCCAGTGACATTCTTCCTCCAGAAAGGCCAGACCTCCTAATAAACCTCCTCAAACAAAGCCACCACAGTTGAGGACCGCCGAGTGTTTAAATCCTGCAGACTATGGGGACATTCCCATTTAGATCACTGCACCATGAAAACAGCCACACGCTAGAGAGGCTGGCCCAACCAGTCAAGGCCAATCAGGTTCGAGGTTCAGTGAGCAACCCCGTCTGCCAGTCAAGGCCAATCAGGTTCGAGGTTCAGCGAGCAACCCTGTCTCAAAATTTAAAGAGCAAAGTTATTGAAGAAGACATCTGACCTTGACCTCCTCACATATGTACACAGTCACACAGATACCGTTCCATGTATGACTGCGTAGTTATTAAGTACGTGTTATGTGAATATTACCATTGAAACACGGCTAACGGTAACTTCTGTTCTCACTGGGATCCTCAGGACCATGAATGAAACTGTGGGGCAGGCAGGTTAGAGTGAAGAAGAGCACTTTGGGCTGGGGGAGTGGCTCATTGGTAGAGTGCTACAAGCATGCATAAAGCCCCGGGTTCGATTCCCAGCACTGCATAGAAACAAGGTGTGTTGGCAGACATCTGCAATTCTAGCACTCAGGAGATGGAGGCAGGGAGAACAGGAATTCAAGGTTATCCTCATTTACATAGGGAGTTCCAGGTGGACCAGGTCTCAAAATCTAACAAACAAAAAAAGGCTGAAGTTTAAGTAATTAACCTTATTTGAAGTGTCCTTGTTCTAAATACTTTTTAACATTTTAAATGATTTGCTTGTTAAAATGGTCATTAAGTTACTTGAGACATTTGAAAAGTTATTTAGACAATTTTCTTAATTCAAAAAGCCATACAGATTGGCAACGGGTATGCTAACTGCAGTACTTAGGAGGCTGAGGCAGGAGGATGGTAAATTTGACTATAGCTTGGCCTACACTGTCTCAAAACAACAACGTACATGCATCTAGTCAGACACGCTACCTGGCACAAGAGACTCTACAGCAACGGGAAACTATGCAGCAGTGAAGGATCGTTGCCATGAGAATAGCCCATCTGGGCATTGCCTCTCATTTCCCTCTCAGAGGCATTTTCTCGGGGAGCTTCCAGAAAGCTTCTGTGCACTTACAAGAGCTGCGTTTTCTATATGTACAACATACATGTAAGGACATATAGATGTATGTCATATAGACACATACAGTAATGCATTTATACATTTCTTTAAATGTCATGGCATGCACCTGTCGCCCCAGTACTGGGGAAACTGAGGCATGAAGAATGACTCAAGATCAAGGCTTGGGTGGCATAGTGAGACCCTCTCTCAAAAAGTAAATACATGGAAAATAGCACTATCCTTTTTTTTTATTTATTATGTATACAATATTCTGTCTGTGTGTATGCCTGC
>NW_004949186.1:529266-532765 GCF_000317375.1 Microtus ochrogaster
GCTGAAGATGGAATCCAGAGCCTCACACCTTTGCCCTGCCCCAGCCCAAGAGGAAGAATGAACTTTGAAGGGGAGAAGGTTCAACAGTGGTCTCCTCTGTCTCTGCGCCCTCCCCCCCCCCCCCCCCCGTTGCGTATATGGTTTTTGTTCTCTTTTTGTCTTCCATTTTCCTCCATGGTTTCTTAGTACATCTCTTGTCATCTCTACCGTTTCCCTTGCATCTTTTCTCCCAGGCAGCTGAGTAGAACTTCACATAGTTACATCCAGGTTCCCCTGTGCTAGGCAGGTAATTTTGTATCCAACTTAATTTCCCAAGAGCACAAGGGTCTGCAGCAGTGAAACCCATGTTGGTGTAAAAAAGCCAAAAGGGAGCAGTAAGGTTGCTTTCTTCTCAGGTTTCTTCTGCTGCCTCTTTCCCCTTCCGTAGTGTTCCTGTGGGCTGGAGTCTCCACTGAGATGCGGTGCTGTTGCACCTTTCACAGGTGCTGACAGCGAGACGGTCTGAAATGACATGCATAAACTCCGAACAATTAGGTTTTCAACAGGAAGAAACCGTGTGTGCCTTTTGTTGGTGTTTGAGTAGTAATCTTTGCTTCTGCATCAATGGCTGGAGGTTGCCACACAGTGGTGCAAACACATGAGAAGTGTCTCAGTGAGTTTTAGTCGCTGAATTGTCATGGCCAAGGTCAGAAAGCTTTGTCAGAAATATCTCCTGGTTAGGTAATTGGGTTCGCATTTTGTTTGGCATTTATATTTATTCATATATTAATTCCTATATGTTAGTCTGTAAATTTGGCAAAACTATACCTAAACACAGAATATAGTCAGCTGATGAGTATCATGGTTTTAATTGATCAGGAAAACTCATCACAAATAAACTCTGTAGCTTTATGATGAGGCAGTTTGGATTTTTGTTTTTCTTTGCTTTATGAGATATGGTTTCTGCAATTAAAACATATTGTCTGATATGATGGATGCCTTTAATCCCAGCACTCAGGAAGCAGAGGTAGGTGGATCTCTGAATTTGAGGCCAGCCTGGTCTACAGAGTGAGCTCCAGGACAGCCAGAGATACACAGAGAAACCTTGTCTTGAAAAAAGAAAAGTCCACAGACAGGTTGCATGGAGGCAAAGAGGAACATCTGCGTTTTGACCCTCTGCCTACTTTTCTAAAGATCTAAGCACTAAACTTTAAGTTTTGGGCTATTAGAACTCCTTCAGAATTGCTCAGCTCTGAGAGCGATGGACCAGGGAGGGAAGTGAGGGAGGGCTGGACTGATGATGTTGGTCAGAGGGTACAAAATTTCAGTCAGACTGATTGGGTAAAGTCTGGATTATAGAATAAGTTCTATAGTAACTATCATGGTAATTATACTTAATAACAGTTATAAATTGAAATTTGCTTTAAGTTAGAGAAAGTTTAAATGTTTTCACTACAAAAACGCAGAGTTTATGGTAAGAAGTCTAATTCAGTCATTGCACACTGTTGTGCTTATGAAACATCATATCACTTAACATAAATATGAAACATCATATCACTTAACATAAATATATGCTATTTTTTTTATGGTGTTGTGATTGAACCTAGGGGCTAGAGCACACTAGCTGTTCTAGTTAGTGTTACTATTGCTGTGGTAGAACACGGTGATTAAAGCAAGTTGGGGAGGAAAGGTTTATCTGTCTTATGTTTCCACATCCATAGCCCATCACTGAAGGAAGTCAGGACAGGAACTCACACAGGGCAGGAACCTGGAGGCGGGAGCTGATACAGAGGCCATGGAGGGGTGCTGCCCACTGACTTGCACCCCATGGATTGCTCAGCTTGCTTTTCCATAGAACCCAGGACCAGTAGCCCAGGAATGACTTCATCTACAATGAGCTGGGCACTTCCACACCAATCACTAATTAGGAAAACGCTCTACTGACTTACCTGTGACCCGGTCTTACGAAGGCATTTTCTTATTTGGGGTTCCCTCCTCTCAGATGACTCTAGCGTGTGTTGGGTTGACATAAAATTAACTAGCACACTAAGTATTTGCTTATAGCTACCTATCCTTGCTTTTTTTCTAGTTTTGATGGAGATAGGGTTTCCCTAAATTGCCCAGGCTGATCTTCCTCTTGTAGGCCTCTGGTCTCAGCCTCCAGAGCAGCTGGGATTAGAGTCATGAGCCACCATGGTCATCTTATAATTTTTAGCATACTATTGTATTAATTCTTTGAGACTTTCATACAGGACGTTTTCATCATATTCTCCCCGTCTTCCCCATATTTCTTGCCAGATCCATGGCTCCTCCTCCTCCGTGATCTACCGTGTTTAGTTTGTGCTGACCATTTACTCAAATATGATGGGCCTTCCATAGGAGTAAGCGAGACCTACCAGGGGCCGCACCCTTAAACTGACTTTCCATTGTCAGTATCAGTTTATAATTGTTGTCAACAATACCTCAATTAAGAAAAAGGACGACAGAAACAACCAGCCTGTCCACCGCGCCCGGTAGTGGCCTCTGCCACTGAAGCATGAGTCGGTGCTGAGGATACTCGAGTGAGCGAGTCTGTGCTCCAATAAAACTTCATTTCAGGATCTGGAATTTGAAAATTTAACATTCTCGGATTTAAAAATAGTCCTTTAAGAAAACCCAACCTGTTTCAATATGTAAAACCCTCTTTCACTTGTTGGCTGTATAGAAATCAAGTGTTTAGCAGGATGTGGCTGACGGGATGGTCTGTGGCTGTTGTCGTCTGAGGCTGGCCTCTGTCGTAGAAGATTGAGATGCTGTTGTCTGGCTTCCAGAGCAATGCAAATGACAGCATTGCTAAATATCAGCATCTAACGCACCAAATAAAGCTAAATCTCAATCCATTTGAAAAAAAGAAATCCCATCTTTGTAGAACATTTTATTTTTAGCTTGGTTTGCGTCTTTGCTTCCATTTTAATGTGAACTAAATTTAGCCTGGAAACTCTGACTCCTGGTACAGTAATATATAGTATAACAGCGTTCTTTCCATTTTGATTACAAGTCGAACATGATAGCCCGTTATTAAAGATAAAAGACATAAATAATTTACGGAACCTTTACATGTAGTTTAAGATGTGTTGCTTCAACGTATCTAAATTTAGAAGTCTTTGCTTAGTTGAAGGTTTCGTGTCTGCTCTGAGGGTGGGTAGGAGAGAGGCCTGGGAAAGCGCTGGGCTCCCGTTGGTGTAGCTCTGATGCTGGATTTGTGGGACTTCACTTCCTTAGGAACTGTGTTCACGAGGGAAGGTTTTAACTAAAGAGAGTGTGTTTTACATCCCGGAATAGACTTTGAAAAAGACCGTAACATGTTAGTACATTACAGTCGCCCTTGACAAACGTGGTTTCCCTCTGACTCTTTAGCCATTTGAGACACGTTTATGTTCAGTCATCTGACTTAAGATGGCCAGTGATTATTGGTTGCAGCTTTAATTTAGAATTAAATGTACTCTTTTTTTAATGCTGTTTTTCACAGGTTTTTTTTTTT
>NW_004949186.1:534150-535813 GCF_000317375.1 Microtus ochrogaster
GAAACACTGATTTCCAAAGTGGTTGCACAAGATTGCATTCCCACCAGCAATGGATGTTTTTAAGACAGAGTCTCATTCTGTAGCCCAGGCGACATGAAGCTCTAACTTTAAGCAACCCTCCTACCTCGCCTTCTGAGGACTTAGATTACAGGAGTGAGCGGCCTCCCCAGCTATTGAGTCCCAAAAAAGTATTTTTATTTTTAACTGTGTCTATAAGTATGTGTCTGTGTTTGGATACGTGCACTTGAGTACAGATGCCCAAGGAGGCCAGAAGACGGCATCAGATCCCCTGGAATTGAAGTTCTAGGTAGCTGTGAGCCACCTAATGATGGTGATAGGAGTTGAATTCAGTCCCTCTGCAAGGGCACTGTGCCCTCTTAACTGTGGAGTGACTCTCCAGTCTGTGCATTTATTTGCTCCTCCCTCCCCCCCCTCCCTCCCTCCCTCCTAACAATTCCTTTCCCGCCTTTGGGTATTATGATGCTGTTTGGAAGACTGTAGCTCTTACTTTGTATCGAGAAGACCTGATTAACTTTATCCTGTGTGGAGGTGGAATAGCTAACCTCATGGACTCCCAGACCACCACCATTGAATTTGGTATCACTGATTGTTTAAAAATGAGCATTGTGGCTCATGCCTGTACTTTCAGCACTTGGTAGGCAGAGACTGGAGAATTGCTGTGAGTCCCCAACTAGCTTGGGCTACAGAATGATATCTTGTCTTTCGAGAAAGAACAGAAAATATTCTCATTCTAGAACTGGGTTCGTGGGTGCCTGTTTCGCTGCGGTGTGTCATGTGTGGTGGAGATGTGGCTTATTGTTACATTCGTGTCTTATTGTTACATACGTGTCTTATTATTACATACGTATCGATATTAGAATATTGCAGTTTTAAGTGGCGTGGGAGTTCGTGCTACTGATCCAAGTCACAATGGCGTGCCTGCTCAGGAACAGACTCCTGTACATTTTCTTTTCTAGATAAAATCGTCGGGCGGTAAAAACTGGCCTCCAAAACCTGTCATTTTTCATTCCTTACCTAGTTAAAAATAAATTTTGCTCATATTTTTCCAAAAATATATCTTAATAGGCCAAGTGGAAAATTACTTCATATGATTCTTTTAAGCTGTACTGTGACCTTTTAAAAATACCGTCCTACCTTACAGGAGTGAAACTGAGCTTTCTTTGAAAACCTGTGTAAAAAGTTAGGTACCTAGAAACATTTTCCTCTAAATTAATACGTCTGAGGATTTGAAAAAAAAAACAGCCAAAATGATTCAGTGATTTTTATTAATTTGAATTTGAATTTATGGGCATTTCAGCTGAACCATTTAAATCTGAAATTACATTTTAGAAGTTTACTCATGGTTAGCAATAAAAACCAGGATTCATTTGTAAAAAGGTATTATAAAATCTAAACAGTGGTGGGAGATAGGATCACAGATTTAACATATTAATAATGGCAGGGGTGGGATGAAAGAGAAAGAAAGGAGGAAGGAGAAAAGAAGAGACGTGGGAGGGCAGGCAGTGGTGGCGCACGCCTTTAATTCCAGCACTCGGGAGGCAGAGGCAGGTGGATCTCTGGGAGTTCGAGGCCAGCCTGGTCTACAAGAGCTAGTTCCAGGACGGCACCAAAGCTACAGAGAAACCCTGTCTTGAACAACCAA
>NW_004949186.1:535913-537632 GCF_000317375.1 Microtus ochrogaster
CTACTACAGGCCCTCATGCCTGCCTGCTGTCTCTTAATGCTGCCTAGCCAGGAGCGCCAGCCACGGGAGCTCCCTGCACCACGGTTGTCAGAGCTCAAGGATCAGGAACTTTGAGGTCTTGCTCTTCCATTAATCCAGCAGTTTAATTTTAGTATCAGACTCAGATTTGTTCATTTGAAAATTTAGTGATTTTTTTACCCAACTGTTAAATACAGCCATTTGACCGGTTGTGGTGTTGCACGCCTTTAAGCCCAGAATGCAGAAGGCCGAGGCAGGCAGATCTCTACGACCTCAAGGTTGGCCTGGTCTACAATCAGGCCTACACAGCGAGACTCTATCTCAAAAAGCAAAATATAACAAAAAGGTCACCTTCTTTGAAGACAAAATACTAGGTAGTAGCTGTGTTTTCAGCTACTCAGAAAAGTGAGGCAGGAGGATGGATGGCATGAGGCCAGGGTTTTAGTTCAGTATGAAGAACATGACAAGACCCATCTCCTCAAAAAAAAAAAATAGCCCAAACGACACCCCTCCATCCCTAAAACAACAATAACAAAAAATTCAGACATGCAAGCTGTACAGTGTGTGTGTGTGTGTGTGTGTGTGTGTGTGTGTGTCTGTGTCTGTGTGTGCGTGTGTGTGCTAACCCAGGGTGGCTTGGAAATGGTGACTATTTTACCCTCCACTGCTAGAGTGCCGGGACTACAGGCGCGAGCCACCACGTTGATTTTAGAACAATTTTTGTGCCGTGCATCACCTGTGTATGCCTTCCGTTTTTAATCTTTTGTCACACCTCCGTTCATGAACTCTAAAAATATAGCAGTTCAGGATAGACCCGGAAGCCAGATAGACACTATCAGTGCAGGGAGAATTTATGAACCTATTAACCTGTTCAGCGCATGTCATGTGTGAAGATGGGAAGCACTGCAGGAATTGAAGCTGTGCTAATGGGCTGTAGTGGGAAGAGCTGAGGAGGAGGTGTCTACCGGGAGGTGATGTTCGTGCTGTGTGTGGTCCTTCAGCGGCTGTGTGGGTGACGAGGTTGGTGGGGCTGAAGGACGCTATGGGAAGCACACAGAAAGTCAGAAGGGAGTGAACAGAGCAACAAGAAGCTACCCACAGGAGGTCTTAGATGGGCGCTACACATTGGATGGCCTTTAAATTTTACGTCTGTGTGTGCACTCACAGAGAGGCGGAAACATTGAGTTGTAAGAGAACATTCTAGGGCAGAAAAGAAAGGATGGATGAGAAATACATCACCATCGAGCTCTGGAGCTCAGTGAAGTGATGAGCGCTGTAGAGGTACCCGGGTGGCAGAGGCCATCCAGGCGGTGTTTCCGTCCCTGTCACCCTTGCACCAGTCACGTCAGACTCTGTTCAGAGCAAGGCAGGGGTGTCCTGAATGTATGCCTGTGCCCTTCTGCCCACGTGTGGTGGCCTGCTTTCTGTTTCTCTCACTGATTTATTTCTGTGTACCTTTATATTTCTTCACTCTACACTCTGTAAAATACGGCCGGATGACGGAGGACCAGGAGGAAGGGTAGGAGAGAGAGAATGCGCGTGGAGCAGGCCAAGCGCTCAGTTAAAGACAGTCGTAAATTTGCTATCAAGAAAGTTTAGTGGGTAAAATCAGGAACACGACAAGGATGTCCACTCTCTCCATACCTCTTCAATATAGTGCTTGAAGTTCTAGCAATAGCAATAAGACAACATAAGGGGATC
>NW_004949186.1:537732-542828 GCF_000317375.1 Microtus ochrogaster
GTGCTCAGGTGCTTGTGGAGAACCTTGGAACCAGAGTTACAGGTGGTTGTAGGACCCCTGACTTGAGTGCTGTGACCTGAATTTGGTTTCTCTGCAAGAGCAGTAGTGCCCAGACTACTGAACCACCTCTTCAGTCTGAAAACAGGATTTTTCTGTTGTTGTTTTTCGAGACAAAATTTCTCTGTGTAGCCTTGGCTGTCGTGGAACTTGCAGTGTAGACCAGACTGAAGTCGGACTCACAGAGATCCTCCTGCCTCTGCCTCCTGAGTGCTAAGATTAAAGGCGTGCACCACAACTGCCTTGCCATCTTTTCTTTTAAAAAAACAAGTGAAGCTACATGAACCAGAGGACCATCCAGTTGAAAGGGAAGAGGAGCTGCAACAGAGAGAAGAGTCTTGCAAACAGGTCGAGATAGTTCTGCCTAGGAGCTATCAGTTGAGTCTCAGCATGAGGCAGATGGGGGAAGGGGTAATCCCAGAAGTCCTCTGATGATTTTGATTTTCTCAGCAAAATAGGAAGCTAAGTTATCAATGACAATCAAGGTGGACGAGACGATGGTGGGGATGGGGAGAGTGGGGAAGGCTAGGAGATAGTTGATCCGGGGAAAATCCTTGGCTTCAAGAGTGAAAGTCAAGGGGCTGGTGGATGCAGTGTGATACCAGACTGAGGGCAGTGCCCAGGAATGTAGGCACTGTCAGCCTGGCATGGGACCCTGATCAGCTGCAGGCACGGAGTAAATGGAGAGCTTTAGTAGACAGGGTTGCAGGTGCGTTGTCTAGGCTAGGCGTGGCCAGGTGAGAGGTGATAGGGAGGCTAGAGGGGACCTCCCACTAATGGGAGGGTCCAGGAGTAAGCTCTGAAGTCATGTTGGACCTGAGAGACTATGAGACAGTGGGAGAGAAGGGTTAGACGTGGAGCAGGCACAAGCATTAAACACCAGTTACACAAATTAAAACAGAAAGAAGATGAAAGATTGTTAAAAGAAACTGTACAGCTTCAATTATTGTAGATATGGCTCAGAGATGCATTAATATAAGTTTGGCTGGGAGAAATCCCCCGATTATGCATGTGAAGTTTGGTATACCTCCTTTTGGAAAAATCTGAAGAACAGTTTACTTAGATTGAAAGAGAAAGTTTCTGCAAACAAATCTAGTTTGTAATTCAAAAAATACTTACAAAACCCTGAAGTGATGCTAGGTGGGTTCTGGTTCCCATGGCGTTCGTGCACGCACCTGAGCTCACTGTTGAGCCCATGATGGTCTCAGACTCGTTTCCTCTTGTCTCCCAAGGGGTGAGGTTATAGGAACGCACCATCACACTCAGCTCTGCTTCCAGTTCTTACTGGGCAAACTGCATAGCGTCTGAAAGGCCCAGTCTCCCCACAGGAAGCCCTAGTAGGCTGTTGTGGGGAATGAGATAAACCCTCTGCTCATGCCTAGCACACAGTAGATGCCAGTAGCAGGTTCAGGAATCTTGAAGTGAATGGCACTTTCTCTAGGAAGGTGCCCCCTATCTTAAGAACACAGCAGTCTGGGCTATAATGAAATCTCACAGTCATGGGGAAAGAATTCTTGTTGTGTCTCCGAGAAGCCAGAAAACCAGGAGTTTTGGTTGTAAACCTGTTTTGTAGATTGGGTCTCATCTGAAGAGTAGACAGAGATTTTTTTTACAGATATAGTTAATATTAATATTCCACAGGAAGAAGAAAAGAATGTCTGTAGTAGCAAACACTATCTACCTTCTCATCCCTTCTGTCACAGCGGTCCTAAGGTCCTCAGTCGTAACCATCTGAGCAGTCATGACCCTTCTTGTAAAGCAGAAGACACTCTTGCTTGTTGCCTCTGCTCATTCCTTTTGTGGAGTGGGGAGGGGAGTAGATAAATGGGGGGGGTCACTAGGTGGCATTAGCCTCTAACACTCTTTGTGTGAAGTAATCCAGGGGCTGGACTTCCTTGAACAACAGGAGGGTGAGGAGATGGTGGATGGGAAGCCTCTGAGGGAGATGTTTCCTGGAAGATTCTTGGGTGAGAGAAAAAGCCTGGGGTCCCATGTGAGTCAGAGTGAAAGCTGGTGGATTCTGTTCTTCGTAGTGATTACCTACAGGCTGGTAAAGTCAGGGTAACTTAGTACAGTGTAAACATGTGACATTCTAGCACTAAAACTCCGTGCATACAGAACAGAAGCATTAATTATAAGACCCCCCTGTCTTAGTTAGGGTTACAATTGTTGTGATGAAACACCACAGCCGAAAGCAACTTTGGAAGGAAAGGGCTTAAGTTTGTGCCTCTACAACACACTCCATCACGGAAGAAAACCAGCCCAGAGACCCAAACAGGGCAGGAACTAATACAGAGGCCATGGACCAGGGCTGTTTACTGGCTTGTTTCCCATGACTTTCTCAGCTTGCACTCAAGACCACCAGCCCAGGAGTGTACCCACGCACAGTGGACTGGACTTCTGTTGTAATGGGGCATCTTGTTGGTTCCCGGCTGCTCAGCCCTGAAATAATAACACAGAAACTATATTATTTACAATACTGTTTGGCCAATAGCTTAAGCATATTTCTGGCTAACTCTTACATCTTAATTTAACTCATTCCTATTAATGTGTGTATCGCCACGAGGGTGTGACTTACCGGGAAAAGTTCTGTCTTCAGCAGGGCTACATGGCGTCTCCCAGACTCTGCCTTCTTCCTCCCAGCATTCAGTTTAGTTTTCCCGGCCTACCTCTGTTCTGCCCTATCAGGCCAAAGCCAGTTTTCTTTATTCATTAATGGTAATGACAGCGTACAGAGGGGACTCCCACATCAGGCATCCCCCATCAATCATTAACTAGGAAAATGGCCTACAATCTAGCCTGATCTTCTGGAAACATGTTCTCAGTTGAGGTTCCCCCTTAGGTGACTCTTGCCTGTGTCAAGTTAACATAAAACTACCTGGCACCCCCACCCCCGCCCAAAAGGAATAACTCAAGCGTATATTGATGGATATTGAATAGATAAAACGTGGTAGGTAATACATCCAGTAGGATATCACTGAGACTCACACAGGAAGGAAATTCTGATTTATCGTACATTGTGGATGAACCTTGAGGACGTTAGACTGAGTGATATAACCCGATTCGGAAGGAAGAGCAAGTGAGGTCAAAATCATAGACAGAGAAAGAATGGTGGCTGTCGGGCTTGGGGACAGCATGGTAGTGGGGAATTGTTAAATGGGTTTCACGTGCATGATTCAAGAGTTCTGTGATGGATGGCTATGGTGGCAGCCCAACAACATAC
Source organism: Microtus ochrogaster (assembly GCF_000317375.1). Taxonomy (NCBI): domain Eukaryota; kingdom Metazoa; phylum Chordata; class Mammalia; order Rodentia; family Cricetidae; genus Microtus; species Microtus ochrogaster. The sequence continues at coordinate 541,013 of NW_004949186.1, forward strand.
TTAGTGCCCCTGAACTGCATAGTTACTGATGTTTAAGATGTTAAATTTTGTTACATGTATTTTTTCGTAATTAATGTCTTTACAAATTATAAAAATGTAAATATAGGAACTGTATGCTCTATAGTGATGTAAAGTGGAAAATAAGCCCAAGAAATGTACAGAAATCAAGTCAAAAGTTTGCTGACATAAAAAATGGATTTGAATGAATATGCTGTGTATATTGTCTGGTTGACTTGTAAGGTTTGTATAATTGCATCTACTAGAATTTTACCTGGCTTGTGCTGGTCAGATGATGTGGTTGTGGTAAAGACACTTGCACCTCGTGGTGTAAGGAGAGAAACAGCTCCCCCAAATTGTCCTATGACCTCCTTGTGCCCACTGTGGCGTGTGAATGTCCCTCCCAAAGAAATGGTATAAACATTTTTTAGTTAACATACTAAAATGAATTGAAAGGCCATAAATAATATCTAGTTGCACACTGTACAGTAATGAAGAGTTTTTTAGCGGTCAGATATAATAAAACAGCCTAAGATTGCAGGGCTGGGGTGGAGGTGCATGGCCTTTATTCAGTACTTGAGGCAGAGGCAGGTGGATCTGTGTGAGTTTGAGGCAAGTCTGGTCTACACAGTGATTTCCAGGAAAGTGAGGGCTACACAGTAAGACTTATCGCAAACAAACAAACAACCCCAAAAAATAGATTATAAAGAAATAATTTGGCTTGGATATGAGAAAAATAGATTAGTGTAACCGAAAAAAAAAAGAATGTATATTTTAAGTAAAATTTCAAATCAATGGCCGCTGGGTCACCATTTAGTTGAAAATGTAAAACCTATGTCACATTATATAATTTTTAGTTGGGTTAATCAGACTTATGAATGGAGTCATTAAAGTACTGGCCTAATTATAAAGAGAAATATCTGCGTGCTTCAGGCAGGGGGTTTAAAAACAACACTGAAAAAGAAAACACATCAAAAGCTTGCTACATCCTGACACTGAAATTTATCGTGAAACCATCACACGGTCAGTAAATTCCCAGCTCTTCCAACAATTAACCCGAAAGGTGTTTTTCATTTTTTGTTTATGATACAAGTGTCCAATACTAAAGAATTGGCTAGATGAGTTATGTACATTCTTATTACTAAAAAAATATCTATGATTCAATCAGATGCCTCATAGATTAAAGGTGTTCAGTAGACAATTGAGTTAATAAACTTATTTATATCATGTTGATATAGAAGTGAATATTTATAGCTTTGCAAAAAAGATATTCCAAGGCTTTTCTTTCTGAAATATAGGTGTCCACATATGGGCATTGCAAAAGGTTTAGGAGGACTATATTCCAAGTGTTTGGAGGCCAGAGGTCAGCCTAAGCTGTCATTCCTCAGGGGCCACCCACCTTGTTTTTATCAGTCTCTTACTGGGACCTGGGGCTTGCCCAGTAGGCTGGACAGCTGGCTAGTGCTAGGGAGTCTTCTGTCCCCGCCTCCCAGTGCTGGGATTACAGGTGCAGGCTACAGTGCCTTGCTGCTGTGGAGGCGGCTGCTGCTGCTTCTGTTGCTGCTGCTGCTTCTGCTCCTTCTGCTTCTGCTCCTTCTGCCTTTTCTGCTTCTGCTTCTTCTCCTTTTTCTGCTTCTGCTGCTTCTCCTTTTTCTGCTTCTGCTTCTTCTGCTTTTTCTGCTTCTCCTTTTTCTGCTTCTGCTTCTTCTGCTTTTTCTGCTTTTGCTTCTTCTGCTTCTGCTTCTTCTTTTGCTTCTTCTGCTTTCTCTGCTTCTGCTTCTTCTGCTTCTGCTTTTTCTGCTTCTGCTTCTTCTGCTTT
>NW_004949186.1:543121-551182 GCF_000317375.1 Microtus ochrogaster
TTCTTCTGCTTTTTCTGCTTGTTTCTGCTCCTGCTTCTTCTGCTTTTTCTGCCCCTGCTTCTTCCTCTTCCTTCTCCTCCTCTTCCTTCTCCTTTTCTTCTTTTTCCTCCTTCCTCTTCCTTGTCTTCATTAGTATTATTGTTATCATTATATTATCATTATAATTTTTGAGACATGGTCTCATTATGTAGCCCTGGCTGGCCTAGAAATCACTATATAGGCCAGGATGGCCTCATGCTCACAAAGATCTACCTGCTTCTGTCTCCCAGATGTTTATGTGGGTTCTGGGGATACAGTTTAGGTGTTTGTGTTCTGGCACTTCGCTGCTGGAACCCTCTCTCCAGTCCCGGAACCATTTATCATTTATTTTTCTTTGCAAATTCCCATAATTTTTTGGTAGATAACACATTTGTTTTTGTAATAAAAGCTTTAGCTTTTAAATTTGGGTATAGTTCATTATATTTCAAAAATGCAAAAAGAAAATTCAAAATTTTACTACCTATTCAAGAGGACAAATTGTCTGTATTAGTAAAACATTTAATAATTAGATCGCACAGTACTTCGTATTTCTAGAGGGAGATAAAATATTTTTGTTGCAATAGGAAGAAATGGTATTAATTGTTCCTCTAACACTGTATTAAGTCCTACTTCTTCATGAAAGAAGAACTGAATAATAGCAATTCAGTGTTTGAAAGATTAAAACTTAACGTTTATTTATTGTGCACAGGAGCTTGCTACAGCCTGCGTGAGGAGGTCAGAGGACAGCTACAGGAATGGGAATAGGTGATCCCAGGGCTTGAACTCAGGTTGTCAAGCTCGGCACCACATGCCTTAGCCCTGTGAGCCATCTTGCCGAACCGAATTCAGTACTTTATAGTTTCTGTAAAAATATAAGTGTAAAGAAGCCAAGTATGGTGGATCATGCCTGAAATCCCAGCTCTTAGTGAGTTCTTTAGACTGTTCCAAAGAAAAGATGGTATTGAGATATTTAGAGTTGAAATTAGTTTATATAGCCAGTTTTTTTTTATTGTGAGTAAAGGATTGAATATTGATAATGGAATCAATAGTTTCTAAAAGAGCATATTAAAATTTACTAGTTATTTGTGGACAGAGCAATCGGACTTATCAATTTACTTTACCTCGAAGTTGATCTATGCTTTAATGTCCTTTTCTTTGTCTCATTTTGTTTTCCTGTATAAAAAGGGATCCCGATATAAGATCGAGAGGACATAGTAAGACATGAGGCTCAGAAGGAGGGGTGGGAATACCTTTTAAAGATGTAAAGAGTTGCCGGGCATTGGTGGCCACACATCTTTAATCCCAGCACTTGGGAGGCAGAGCAGGTGCATCTCTGAGTTCGAGGCCAGCCTGGTCTATAGAGCTAGTTTCAGGACAGGTTCCATAGCTACTGGGAAACCCTGTCTTGAAAAACCAAAAAGAAAAAAAAATTAAAAAAGTAAAAAGTTGGATGAGTCTGCACAGCCTTGGAGGAAAGCAGAGCTCACCTCGGTGGTGCTCTCTCCACAGAGATGGACAGAACGGCGGACGACAGTGACCCCGTGGCGCTCAGCATCATAGCCTTCCTGTGCAGATGAGAGCGCCGCCGGGTTCAGAGGCCCAGATTCGCTTTTGTGGTTTAAAAGTCAGCTTTCCAGATATAGCCGTGCTCCAGGCTCCTCCATCTCTGTCTCTGTGGACTGTGCTGGCCGAGGCCCTCTGGGAAAAAGGATCTGGGGAGAGATAGGTCTCCAGTCTGGTTATCCTCCAGAGGCAGTGCAATCAGATCAAAGATCAGGAGTGTCCACAGGGGACAGGCCTCTGACGACACATCTCTGCAGAGATACAGCCAACACTCGTATGTCCATACGTGCTGCATGTGTAGATGACCGCTGGAGATTCTGGCTATGCCAAAGTCAGTTAGTGTGACTCTCCCACTCCTTGTCACTAGAATGTTCTCTGGCTCCAGGTCTCTGTGTACTATGCAATTTTTGTGAAGGAAATCTAGACCTCATGGTCTCAAGTGGCAAGCCTGGTGGATACACCTTGCCCATATGTGTGTGCTTGTTCTGGTCTGTCCGCTCAAACACTAGGTTCCCTTTGATCTCAGGTAGTTCCGGATGTAACCTCAGACACCCATCAGCCTGACAATCTTGGGGTGCACAGAGGCTCCAGCATCCTCAGTAAGGCCGCATCGTGAGCTGTGAAGGTTGCTCCAGCTTCTTTTTCACTGGGACTGCCAGAACAAAGTAGCTACAGTGGGGATCATGTGCCTTGTACATTGTCTCAACCTCTGGCCCATATGGCGAGATTGCCTTTCTAGAATCAGGGACTCTCATACACCTGGCCAAGAGCTGGTGGGGCAGCTGTTATCAGGGCCCAGGGACAGGTCCTTGTGGTCCCGTACACCCAGGCTTCTTCCAGGGCAGCTGACTTTGTGGGTAGGACCCTATATTATATAGGAAACTATATAATAATTTATGTCTTTAATCAACTGAATTTTAATTCTTAAGAAAAGGTTTATAATAGAAAGCCGTGGCTATTGGTAGTATCAGATTTATTTGTATAAAATGTACTTAGCAAGCAATAATGAACCGGTTGGATATTGGTAAAAAATGTACTTTTGTGTGAGAAATCCCTTTCAGTGAACAGTGTTAGGTGTGTTCCTTAGAAATGGTTCTTTGCACAAACCAGTGAAGTGAATTCTGATTTTAGAGATGAAATACGTGACCCGGATCAGTGATGGCTTCCCTCCCTCCCTCCCTCCCTTCCTCCCCTCGCCCCCCCCCCCCGATAGTTGTGTGGGATGGGGTAGCTGTACGGAAGTTGGAGGCCAGCATTGGGTATGTGTCTTCCCTAGTGGTTTGCCGTCTTACTTTTTTTTTTTTTTTGAGATTGATTGGTGAATCCAGAGCCCAGGTGTTGGCTAGGCTGATTGGCCAGCAGGCTCTGGGGACCCATGTGTGTCACTACCCTCCTTCTTACCCTACTATCACTGCATCTGGGTTTTGTTGTTGTTATATTATTTTTTATTTGCCTGGGTCTCTTGCCTACATGTGTGTCTGTGCACCGTGTGCATGCAGTGCCTGTGGAGGCCAGAAGAGGGCGTGTGATTCCTCCGGGGTTACAGACAGTTGTGAGGGTGCTGGGAATTGAACCCAAGTCCTCTGGAAGAACAGCCAGTACTTTTAACTGCTGAGCCATCCCTTCGGCCTCCATGACCGGCTTTTTACATGAATCTGAAGCACCAGGAACTCATGCTTCACAGCCAAGTACATTACCAACTGAGCTGTCTTCTTAGCCCCATCAGGTACCTTTTAGTACAATTTGCCCGTGTTACTGAATTCGGCCCAGTATTACTGGAGTTTTTCATATAATTAAGAATCATGTGGATGTTCTTGACATTTTACAGTTAATTGTTCATTCCTGTCTTCCCAACTTGCCATTCCACCCTCTCAGTAATTTCTGTTGTAGCTACAAAATCAGCTCTTGAGCTGTGTCGGGAGACCATTTGAGGACATGTTTAAGGTGATGAAAAGTTTGAGTTGCCTTAGTGTGCACGTTCCTCGGTGAGGTTCTCACGGGGTGTTCTGTGCCCTCCCAACCGTCATCCTTTGTGTCATCACACGGGCTTGATCCCACTTTCCCCAATTCTGTGCATTTTGGCAGTGCTCTTGCTGTTTCAAATGGCTCCCAGTTTAGTGCTAACAGGGGTCCTGTGCTCCTAAAATCAAGAAGCCATTGAGGTGTCTTATGGAGAAAACGTGTTGAAGATGAGGTTGTTTTCCAGGCTTGAGTTACAGCACTTTCAGCACGGAGTTCAACGCTCAGGAATCAAATATATAACCGTTTTCTTTCGAAAAAGCAAAAGCATCTTCAAGCAGAAGCACACACGTGTGAAGGCGTCAGATTGGTGGTAAAGGGTTGGGACGAGGCACTTTCAGGGACTGTTTGCTGTTCTAAGAGAAGCGATTCCCCACTAGCTCAGCTTCTGCTCCTTCAGTGACGCAGCCACTTTGTAGCACACAACGGTGGCAAATACCGTGAGCCAATGGTTTAGGAAACCACTTGAAAGGGACAGCGTTGTCAAAAGTATTTGTGCTGAAACCCATTACTTCAGGACCTGTCCGTCAGAATAGCACATCAAAAAATCTTCTTGGCAGTCTAGTAAATTTAGTTATTCTTCATTATGTTTGAATGTTCTCATTTTCCATACTGAAAAAAGAATTTTGAAGATAGAACACAGATTTGCTCATTAAGATGGCCCATTTCTCCTCAACATTAAATACACATTTGGCTTTGACGTAACCTGTTTATGTCACAGAGTAGAAAAATGGCTGTTAGCCCAGAAAGCCCAGAAAGGCTTGAGATGACAAGCATTTATCATCGTGTATGCTAGCACCAACATTTTTCATTAGTTCTTAATCATCGGCTTTAATTATTAATTGTTGCTACAACTGATCTAGCTATCAATAATACATTTTTCATTGAGATGTCGGCTTAATGTAAGTGGAGCAACTCTGAGACCAGAAATACCTTAGAGGCAGGAGGGGGCAACTTCCTTTGCTTTTCGACAGGCCATTTGATCTCTCCTCCCTGTCCTGATCCTGCTGGTGTCACTGCTTGCTGTGTTTATACAGTAGACTCCCAAGACGGGCTTTAAATATCGAGGCCGTGTTTTTGCTTCTGTGAGTTCCACTTGCTTAATGCCTGCATTGCAAGGAAAACTTTTGCCCTGAGGTGTCCTTTGGAGTTGAGTTTCTCCTGGAACAGTTACTAAGCCGGCATGTTGAGCTGCTGCTGTGGGCTATGACTGAGGCAGGGGAGTGCGGTGGGTAAGGAAGTGTGGAAGGTAAGGCTGTGGGCTTTATTGTTTGAGAGAGGGAGGACTGCTTTTATGTCAAAGTGTCTTCCAAGTGACCCTGCCCACAAGACTCATCTTTAACGTCAGGGTAATCTCTGCATCTGTCTCGGTCCTGGGCATTTAAATGGCACAGGTGTTTAAGCATGGCGAGAACACAGTCTTTCTTGGTCAGTTGTTATGTTTATGATGAAAGAAAACAGAAGCCATGCCACAGTAAGTTCAACGTTCAAAATAATCTCAGAGCCTCAGACAAACTTGAATCGTCTGAGCGGGAGAGGAAACGCTTGCCTTCACAAAGAAACATAAGGGGCCAGGCAGTGGTGGCACACACCTTTAATCCCAGCACTCAGAGGCAGAGGCAGGCAGATCTCTGTGAGTTCGAGGCCAGCGTAGTCTACAGAGTGAATTCCAGGACAGTTAGTGCTACACACAGAGAAACCCTGTCTCGAAAAGCCAAAAACAAAAAAGAAAAGGAAAGAAACAAAAAGAAAAAATCAGAAGTGTGTCTGCTGTTGTAAGCAGAGGCCTCCTGTTAGTTTTGCTTTAGATGGTTTCTGAATTTGCCAGATTGTAAGATCTTAGCATGAAGGCCGGGGCAGAAGGATGGAGTTTTGGTTATAACTACCATCTTATAGAACACAGTTATGGCTTGATCCAAGGGATTCTTAGGCAGAGGAAAAAGAGTCTTCCTCCAATAAAACACCTTCCCTGTACAGAGGAAAAACAAAGTGGTGGCTTATGGATCGAAACCAGCTTTGTTCTCTGTCTGTGAGCACAGGTGCGCCTGCATACTCACGGACACACAGAAGAAACCCGATTATTTTTTACAGTTTGTCTCCTGCCTGGTTCTGTTTATTCACCTCGGGTCCAAAATCGTGCAAGCTCCGTTGTGAACAGCACCCAGCTTTTATCTTTTTCCTTTGACTACATTAAATAAAGGAAACATTTGCAAAGTTTTTATTTATCACTGTCACACTTAAGGTATCTCTCGAAATGACCGATATTATAGAAGTCCAAAAAGCTGCCCTTGCTGTACCGTGGTGCGTCCAATACATCTGTGTGGTTCCTGGGACACGCAATGCCCAGAGGTTACTGTACGTCCATCTACCCTAACGCCTCCACCCCTCCACTCAGTCACTCTCATCTCCCAGCATCTTGAACTTACATTTTATACATGTGTTAGAATTATGGGCATTTTGCATTTTTTACTCTTTGTTGAATTTCCCTGAATGGCTCAGGCTCACCTCAGACTTGGAGCAGCCTTCCCTGTTCGCTGTGATTTTAGGTGTGTGCTTCCATGTCTGGTTTCCTGTCTGCATCTTAGCTGTTCACTAGCTGGTGTGTCTGTAAAATCAGTAGATCCGCTTCTTAATCAGTGCATAGCTTTGCTTCACAATCCTGTAAAAGTAGAATGAAGGATTTCTAAGTATATGCTACTCGAAATGGGCATAGTCTGGGCCTCTCTCACAGCGGGAGAGCTACGGTACATGGGAACTGGGTTGTTTGGGTGTTTAGGGCAGACTGGCCTTCTGCCTCTTGTCTGGGCTTTCTAGGGATGGTACTGCAGATTGAAAGCAGGGCCTTGGCACGCCAATCAAGCCTTCTGCCATTGGTTCTCCTCACTTCTGCCTCCCATGGATAGGAACTGATGATAGAAGGTGAACTATGGAAACACCTGCAAAAGCCTCATTTTTCTCTTTTAGAAATGAAGACCACTAGAGTCCCCCTTCGAGACTATGCTGTAGACCAAAGGAACCGAGTCTGAGCGAGCTTCTGTCTTCCTGTCTCTTCCGTACTTTTTCCTGCTTTAGGTCAAGTTGGTGCCGTTTGTCATGCTTGCGAATAAATTGACTAGTGGTGTTTGACAGCGCGCTAATCCCTCGGACTTGGCAAAACCCTTCGAGTATGAATTTCGAGCTGGCAGATTTGTGGTGGCCACGCTGCCTCATAGCTCCTCACTGCTTGAAAGGGAAAGAACTCTGGAACTCAAATATTTACGTCGTCGCCAAAGCATGTCTCCTGGGGCCGGGGACATCAATGAATGTGAGATGTGAGTGTATCAGCGCAATCCATCCCAGGCCTCGCTTCCTGCAGCCTTAGCTGTGCACCGTCGTCAACCTACAAATAAAACACGGCCGTTCTCTTAGTTTGCACATCTTCCTGAGGTCCCTTTGACATCTAGCTCCTAACAGATATGTCCGCTAGTCAGCGTTGCTGCTCCCAGGTTGTTTAGTCTAGTTAAATGTTATTTATTAATGTCTACTGGTGGTAGCTGGTCCCAGAAACTGAGATTTGAGCGTGGCACAGATGGGGACTCTCTTGAGCCTTGTGCCATGATGGATGCTCGTCTGTTGATCATAGTTACCATGGCAAGGGCTGGCTGCTACCTGTTTCAGCAGCCTCCTCCCACTCATTCCTATTTTTGGACCGGCTTCATTTCACAAGCTCATCACCTCCATTCTACAGTGTTACCTCATGCCACCCTGGATTTCTGTGCTTCTCACAGAAACCTCTTTTTTTTTTTGAGCAATTTTACACTATTTTAAATCTCATGCAATGATAGCTTTTCTGCTCCATGTGGGGCCACTGGTGTTGCGATCCCACTTTGCATCTGCACCGTCGCTCGCGGTTCTCTTAGTCTTGTACGGGGGATTCCAGATTGGTGTTCATAAATACTGTGCCTTCTGTCAATGAAGTTCTTAAAAGTTATTTTATAATTAAAAAAAGTCTCAAGACACTGACTTAAAATAAGTTAAAAGATGTTCCTTGACTCAGACTGGGGAGAGGGCTCAGTGTGACCTACTTGCTGTGCAGACGCAAGGACCTGAGCTTGGATCTACAGCGACTCACGGGGGTGGGGTGGGGGTGGGGTGCGAAATCAGAGGTGTATAGTGTGTTCCTGCAGCCCTAGTGTTGGGGGAAAGGAGAAGGCAGATTCTGGGGTCTTGCAGGGCACTTAATTGAGCTGAAATGGGGAGCTCCAGCATCACTGAATGAGAGACCCTTGACCCCAGATGAAATGTGGGACAGAAGATGCTTCATATTGACCTCTGGCCTATAAACACACACATATACACGCATGCACGCACGCACATGCGTGTGTGCACACATACACACACATACACACACACACACCTCATATTTACCTCTGGTCCACACACACACACAAACACACACATGCATGCACACACACACACACC
>NW_004949186.1:551282-556681 GCF_000317375.1 Microtus ochrogaster
GCATTCTGTGCCTCCCCCCACACCCCCAATGGAAAATTATTATTTCCATGGTTTGCTGCCTGTGTCACAGATTCCAGGCGTGGATAGTAGATAGATCAACTGAGGCCAGAGAGTGAACTTAGCACTTAATACTGGCTGCTCTTCCAGAGGGCTTGGGTTCGATTTCTAGCACTCTGATGGCTAATAGCCCTCTGTAACTCCAGTTCCAGGGGATCCCATGCCCCTTCTGACCTGTAAGGGCACAGCATGCACACAGTGCACAGACAGATGTGCAGATGAAATATACACATAGCATAAAACCACAAAAAAGAGAGCTTCATTTGTGGCTGGACTAAACAACGAAAGACTGAACATAAAATCTTGTGTGTGGGTGTTTTGACCAATAGTCAGTCTTGGGAGCCTGTCGTGTTTGCTTATTACTCAGTGACCAGCTGAGGAGAAGAGTCAACCTAAAGCATAGGCGTAGAAGGGAAAGAAACCTTGCTCATGTTGGTAATGTTTTGTAAGAAAGCAATAGAACCATTTTTACATCCCATTTTCCCAGAAATCTTGCAACTCTTTTAAGTTCAGTTTAATTTTTCATTATATTTGGCTCTGTGGCTATAGAGTTTTAATATTAGAATTTTGGTTCTTTAGTTTTTTTTTTCAAGTGCCATGTGGCTCTTTCCAGAATATGTTAGCAACAGATTATAGATTTTTTTTTCTTTAAAGCATGCTGTTCAAATTTTTCTTAGTTACAGATCTGATAGCACAGTTCATCCCAGGGAAATTGCTTGTGGGTACTTAGTGGAATTTGGCCTAGACCCAGCTTTTAGAGTAACAAGAAAGCAATTATAGACTGAGCCATTGTTTTTGTTTGTGTGTCTTAAAATGTCTTCTCTAAAGCAGACATGGTGGTGCACACCTTTAATCCCAGCACTCAGGAAGCAGAGACAGGTGGATCTCTGTGAGTTCGAGGCCAGCCTGGTCTACAGAGTCGCAGGACAGCCAGGGCTGTTTTACAGAGAAACCCTGTCTCAAGTGGGGAAAAAAAAAGAAAAGAAAAAGAAAAAAAAAGAAAGCAGTCTTCTCTATAATTGTTATAAGTTATAGCTAAGACTTATTGCACCAAAATAAAAGCCTTCAAAGCTTTTCTTTATGATGTTTTATAGGACATTAAACTATGTTTTAAATTTTTTTTTGACAAAAAAGCTTGAGGTAAATTTTAAAAAAAAAAATAAAGTGAAAAATTCATGCATTGCTTTTTCTGAACACTTCTTCACCCCCTTCATCAGTTTGGCCCAGGGCTTCCTCCTGGTGCTGTTACGACACATTGGTAATAATCCATCCTCCAGAGTGTTAATAAATTCTGCAGCCTTGCCCTGGAGAAACAGGGCCATATGTAGACCGTATGCAAAGAAGGTGCGTTAACCAGGACAGGCTCCAGAGCTACAGACGAGAAACCCTGTCTGGAAAAGCAAAACAAAACCAAGTGCTTTAGTGTCTTCTGCTTATGGTATGAATTTAACATGTCTAAGATAATGACACATTTTTTCCAGTTGGCTAGAACTCAGGGGCTCACTGCTGAAAAGGACAGCATTGCAAACTTCAGAGCACACAACTCAGGGAAGGCACTGGGACACTTTGGTATTGGTTATTACTGGTGGCATCTGACTCAGCTGCAAACCATGAACGAGCAGTTAAGAAATCAGGGCCGGGCGGAGGTGGTGCACGCCTTTAATCCCAGCACTTGGGAGGCAGAGGCAGGTGGATCTCTTTGAGTTGGAGGCCAGCATGGTCTACAAGAGCTCCAAAGCTCTTCGAGAAACCCGGTCTCGAAAAACCAAGAAAGAAAGAAGGAAGGAAGGAAGGAAGGAAGGAAGGAAGGAAGGAAGGAAGGAAGGAATCAGGAGAAGCTTAGGGTATGCTCATCCAGATGGCTGACAGATATGCTGTTGACTACTGTTCATGAAAAGCGGAATTGAAGCTGGAAAGTAACTCACTGGCCCTGGCCATAGTCTTGGCCTGTTCATGTGTTTAATGGGTGCTAGGGTGGTTTAGGTCAGCCTGTTGAGAGACACGGTACACGACTTTGCCTGTTGGCTCGAGGAGCTCATTTTTGTTCTGTCTAAAGAAGACAGCAGGGACCACTGAGTACCCTCATTAAATGTAGTCTTCTTCCATTTCAGCCAAATAGAATTAGGATAAAAATACCTGGTTATAATGTGGCTTACAAGGGGAGTCTGGGGTTATTGCAGCAGCGTTCTGAATCCTTTGCCTGATTTCGGGCTTGCTTTTTCCGTGGCTAAAGTAATACTGTTGCCGCGAAAAAGAAAGTTTTGGAAGATGATGTAGAAAATCCTAAACAATTTCATAGTTCAGAATTATAAAGCAGCGTGACCATGTGTTAGATTTGAGCCCATTCTTTTACTTCTTAAGCTAGAATGATATTTTTGTAATGTACACAGGATTCCTTTGAGAGTGTGGCGTCAGCGAAGTTCCAATGCAGAATGCAAAGTATTTTAGGGTTGACTCATTTGGAAGACTGGGGTCTTACCAAATCCTAGAGATGCTTGGATGAATGCAGGTCCGAGGATACCACTGAGCCGACTGACATGGTTACCATCCAGGGGTCACGAGGCTGCTACTGTTTCTGAGAGTACACCCTCAGCCATAATGTGTGCCAGGGGTGCCTCCTGCTCCCACTACAGGGCTGCCCTAGAGTCCAGACTGCGGCTTCTGGTCACCGCACACAGAGAGACATCTTTGGGACTTTGTTGACTGCCCAATAGTTAGAACATAGCTTTTCCTTCATTTTTCAAACTGAGTGCCTTTGATTGGCAGGACCTACAGGAGCTTCAGAAATGCAACATCTAGCTTTGCAGTTCATGCATTGTGAGGGGCATGCATGTGGATGCCGTCTGCCAACTGTCCTCAGCCAGTGCAGAAACCAAAAGTTCAAAAAGTCTTAGCATCTGCTTCCCAGAAATAACTACAGTTAATAATAGGTACTCTGTTCCAGATACGTGTGGCCCTTCTCTTAGAGATAGATAAATAATAGCTATAGATAGGTGGTCAATAGATAAACAGACGGATAATGATAGATGGTAGATTATAGATAGCTAGATGATAGATAAAGATAGATGACAGACAGATAAATGATAGCTAGATGACAGTTTTCAGAAAGGAGAGCACAGCATCTTAGTTGTTTGTCTCCGTTCATATGTAGGTGTGCCGCCGTGACCGTTCCTCCTCACGGCTCACACCTCTCCCTTGCTGCCACCTTCCAAGAATTTACCCATATATTGTGTTTCTTTAGCCTTGAAACTTGGTGATCTACTGCCCTTTTTCTTTTAAACCCAAATAGAAACATAAAGTGCTGTTCCATGCTGTAATTTGGATTTCTCTGGCCTTACTGCTTAAGGCATGTTGGTTTGGTATGGTTCACAGAACTACTCATGGCTTCAGATCAGATTTAGGGTTTGGGGGGTGCTTTGAAAGGTCCAGTTTTGGGCCATTCTGTTCTTAGAAAGTGCTGAATTTCCTGTTGTAGAGGCAGGTGAGTACTTGATGGGAGATTGGTTCTGGCCCCCCCCCCGGGGTGGGAGTTCAGAGGGGTGGCCTCTAAGTTCCCCCCCATCTCTGACATCTACACTGTGTTTTCAGAGACCTGTACATTGGTAGTATTCAAATGAAGCCCTTTGGAGGGCGATTATGGTTGGTGCAATGGGAGAGAGGCGTTGTTTTCATTTCAGATAGCGATCTCAAGGGATCTTCCAGAGAGTGAGAGGCTGGGGAAGCTACTGAGGCTGAGCGATGGAGATGGTCGGTGAAGGAGGAGTGTGGCCTCAGTGTTAGTTACAGCAGAATCTTCTGCGACTGCTTCCTTTCTTCTTTAGTTATTTTATTTTTTAAAATTTTATTTGTGTATGTGAGTGTTTGCCTGCATGTGTGTCTGTGTGCCCAGTGCTTGAGGAAGCCACAGGGGAGTATCGGGTTCCCCTGGAACCAGAAGTACAGGCTGTCCTCAACCTTGTGGGTGCTGGGAACTAAACTAAGGCCCTCTGCAAGAGCAGCGAGTGCTCTTAAGCAGTGGGCCATCCCTCCAGCCCTCGCTCTGCTCTTTTGAAGGAGATCCCTCCCCCCCATCCCCCCCCCTCACTGTCACCTGTTGGGTCTGGGGCGGGGTGGGGGGGTGGGGGTGGGGGGAGGTGTCGCGCAAAGATGGGGACAGACCACCAAGGTCTAATAAACCAGAAGCAAACTCTATTCCAGAAACCAGAATCAAGGAAAAAATAAAAATAAAATAAAACATCTCCATAGGGCACAAAAAGCTTATCATCTAGCTGAGACCACAGTCAGAGATGGGATTTGTTAGGCTGTGGCCAAGGTCGGTTTCTGAGCCCATCTTTTTATAGTAGGGGCACCGAGCATTAGGTCTGAACAAAGGAATTTTTACAGTCTCAAGGTGAAACTCAGATACAGATTGCCTTACTTTACAATCTCCATTAACAGAGCTTTTCAGTTAAACTGGTGTTTGCACTTAATCTATTGCCTTCCTTGGTACTTCCAGGTGGTGTTTACTGAAGCCCTGTGCGCTCTCCTTTGATGCCGCCAGTTTCACATAGCAGGGATAATGCGTAACCCAGAGGTCATATATCTATCTCCTCAAAGTTGACCCAGCTCATACCTGTAGGCTAGCTCTCAGTTCGCAGAGAGACACTTCGGCCTTGTGAATAGAGCTATGGGTTGTAAAGCAGAGTAGCCCACTGTTAATAGTTAATCCTCAGGCTGCTGAGAAAGCCGCTGACAGTCTGCTCCCATTCTCCTAGGCTTACAACTTTCTATTTCTTTATTTCTACATTCCTGTTTCTGGAATCTACATTTTTATATTTTTATTCTCGGACTCTTCATCACTCTGTTTCTGAAGCAGAGGCCTTTAAAACTTCCTGGTACCGTGGTTGCATCTGAGGCTGTATATTACTGGATCACCATGCGTGTGCTTTAACAAAGTCATGCCAGTTTTCAGATGTTTTGATCCCTTTGGTGTTTGGGCTAGGGTCTTGCTAGCAGCCTATCTGACCTTGATTCCCAACTGCTGGTTTGCGCCGCCACTCAGGGGTATTAATATTGTCAGTTTAATTTAGTTTTAGACTCCTGTTTACTTTGTTCAGAGAGAGGCAGTCAATATTGACGTTTCTCAGAGGGGATTCAATACCCTTCTTTAGGATAGCAATATAAATCTCTAGTCTCTCTCTCTTGAGTTCATTAAAAGGAAGTTTCCACATAGACTTGAGGATAGGAGCTGGTGGATAGAGAGGGGCTTACAGAAAGAATGAGATGCACAGATGTGTGGATATGGACTCCTCAAGGGAGTGTCACCCTATTCCCATATTCTTTACACTCCTCAAGGGAGTGTC
>NW_004949186.1:556953-566770 GCF_000317375.1 Microtus ochrogaster
GTCCCATATTCTTTACACTCCTCAAGGGAGTGTCACCCTAGTCCCATATTCTTTACACTTGCAGTTTTTGTTTTCTCACTAAAGCCACTAAACTTACTCACTTGGTTTAAGTTACCCCAGTGCCTGGCACAGGACTTCTTGAATCTTGTAAGGAAGAGTGTGGGCATGAATAGTCAGTTCTAGAACCATGACAATATAGAGAGCTAAAAGGGTTTATGACAAGGGGCGCTTATCTCTCAAAGTCTCTTTCTATTCAGGTTTTAGGAAATACAGTCTGGCAATTTGTGCTTCAGCCAGAGCAGCAGTGGTAACTTCAGGAACACATGCGCTGCTTCGGCGCTCCAGAGAAACAGAAACTTTGGACCACATGAATTTTGAAGATTAATGGATTCAAATATGATAATTTAATGATGACACTCAGTAAAGATGCTGCCAGTTGTCAGCATTTAGGAATGCTGCAAAATAAAAAAAAAGTCAAAATAAAACAAACAAACCAAACTCCAAAGACGGATCAAGACCTCGCCTCAAGGGCGGCTTAAATCCACAGTGATCTGTCTGGGTGTGAGGGAGGGTGGCCATGCCAGGAAGTGACAATGAGATGGGAGAGGACAGGCCACACCTTTCCTTTAGAGACAGGGCGCTGACAGGGCCACCCTTCCTTTTTATTTTATCCATCTGCGACACTCAGATGGAGAAACGACGCCGAGCTATGCTTTAATGCAGGGGTTCAACTCTGATTCAGAGCCACCTTACAGTGAGAGCTGTCCTGTGGAAGGAGCTGGGATGAGCTGTCTGTGAGGGAGGGGCTCTAACCTACTCTGGCATCACAGGGAGAGCACCCAGCCCTTTCCTCTGCTGAGCTGAGCTGAGCTGGGGTCTCCATCACTCACCAGCTGGCTGCCCCTGGAAGCTCGGCATGCACCACTGCCCACACCCTCTTGCTTGCTGACCTCCCTCTCCTTGTTTTTATCTTCTCTCCCTTGTTGCTCCTTTTCCAGGGAGCCTGGATTGCTAGAACAGGCTTTAAAAGCTTATGATAAATACTGAAAAAAACAAAACAAAATCCAGCCCTATCTTTCTCAAAAGAAAGAAAAAAAAACCAAATGTTTTCTTTTAGAATTATTCAAGACTAGAATTATTCAAGACACATTAAGGCGGATCTGATACTAAGCCCAGTATGGAGGGGCTACAGAGATGTCTCAGTGGTTCAGAGTACTTGTGTTCTTGCAGAGGACCAGAGTTCAGTTCCCAGCATTCACATGGCAGCCCCAAACCGTCTGTAACTCCAGTTCCAGGAGACCCTATGCCCTATTCTGGCCTCCGCGAACTCCTCTTGCTTGAACATGTGCATGTAGACTTGCACAGACTCTCCCACATACCCAACAGCAAACAGATGAAAAACAGCCTTTAAACTCAGTTCCGGGAGGAGTGCTGGACATTCCAGGTAGAGGAAGTGAACGAATCCAAATCCAGACCGAGAGGAGCCATGGCTTCAAAAACGGCTCGCAAACCGTAATCCCAAAGTGGATGTGATTTTAGTAATTAAAGGACTCTCATTTACCTGTGTTCGTGTTAGCATATTAAATATGTGGCCTGAAGATGTGTGTACGTACGTGTTCTCTATGTGTTTACAGATACTTGAGGCATAAAGCCACTTAAGAAACAATTTGTTTGGGCTCTGTTTATTCACAGGTATCTATCTACCGGGCGTCCTTTGCCGTTCTTCTCACTGTCCAAACATAAATAGAACAGTCTGTTCTTTTTTTTTCTTAGCTACTGCATCATAGGAAATGATCCCATCTGCTATTCAGGGCTGTGTACGAGAGTGCGTGTGATGTTTTAGCTGAGGTGTAAATATTTAAAACAAGGGGATTTTGTGTGTGTGTGTGTGTGTGTGTGGTGGGAGGTTATTCACAATGGCTTTATTAATCTCCAGAGTTTCATAATTGAAAACGGACGCAAAGGGTCGTTTTGCATAAATAGAAGATGTAGTTGCCCCAAACTGTGTTTTAGTGTTTAGGTATGCATGCGGTGTATGTTTGCCTGCATGTGCGGATGTACACGTAGAACCCAGAAGTCCATATCCGGTGTCTTCCTCAGTTGCTCTTCGCTTTGTGTCTGAGACAGGATCCCTCACTGAAACTGGAGCTTGCTTAGTGGCTGGATTGGCTGAGCAATGAGTTCTGGGTGTGTCTGTGTCTACCCCTAGGGTCCCATTGCTGGGGTTCCAGATGTGCAGTGAGTTCTAGGGGGGGCGTGTCTACTCCTAGTGCCTCAGTTCTGGGGTTCCAGATGAGCTGTATGTTCTGGGGGTCTGTGTCACCCCTAGTACCCCAGTTCTGGGCTTCCAGATGAGCCGTGAGTTCTGGGGGTGTGTGTCTACCCCCAGTACCCCCAGTGCCCCAGTGCCGGGGTTCCAGACGAGCCGTGTGTTCTGGGGTGTGTCTGTGTCTAGCACGGCCACGCTTGGCTTTTGCAGGGCACTGGAGGTCCTAACTCTGGCCTCCACACTTGGTCAGCAAACACCGAGTCATTCGTTTCCCCACTCACTCTAAAAACAGATTCTACCATGTGTAAGCTTTAACACAGTAGAGGATTAAATACTTTTTCAAACTGAACAAATCTTAAAATAGTCTCAGTGGTTGAGGATATGACAATGATATGCCAGTCGTAATAAATTTCATATTTGTGAAATACGGTTGGACACCATCGTTTCAGGGACTTCCCTTTGCGGCCAGTCCCACCCCCACCCCATGGCCATCTTGTCTTTGACCATCTTCCCAAACCTCAGGACGGCCACAGCAACATGAGTATACAGAGATACACGGATGCCAAGGGTAAGCGCTGTGATTGTTCAGAGTCTATGACAGGAGGCTGTTGGAAACCTCTGGCAGTGCCTGAGCCACGAAGCTCTTCTGGTATAGCACATGCACACCTTGAAATGCTTTAAGAGGTACCCCAGCATGGCAGGTTCACAGCGGAGGATGCCTTTAGTTTGTGCGAGATGGTTTCTTCTGCAACAAGGTCTCATGTAGCCCAGGCTGGCCTTGAACGCACAGAAATATACAGGCAGATATGGACTTAGGCTCCCCATGCTCCTGTCTCCACCTGCTGGGTGCGGGGATTAAAGATGTGTTCCACCACGCCCCATTCCAGAATCAGCATCTTCAAAGAGACTGGCTCTGAGACATAAACCTGTGATTGTGTTGCTTGAGGTTGGAGTAGCTTGAATGGCTTTTAAAGTTTAATCCTTGCATTATTCAGTCATACCTAAGTACATGTCTGAGGCCTCCCTTTGTTCTGCCTGTTTCCATAAAACTTAAAAACCTTTCTAATGATATTTACTATATACTGTTCTGAATCTATGATGTCTATATTTTTATTTCACTGCCTCGATTTACGTTTCCTATAAGAGCAATAAGAACAGGCTCTTTAGGTATCTCTGCATCAGTCCTGGTGCCTAGAGCATCTCCTTAGTTAGAAACAGATGTTTAAAGAGTGTTCATTAATGCAAGCCTCTCTTGCAGCCTCTTCCTTTGCAGTGTTCAAATGCAGTTATCAGAGCAGGGCTGAAAATTACACTGATTCTTTTCTTTTTTAATATATTTTTTTGCTGTTTTATTTTATCTCTATGTGTACTTTGCTTGAACGTATGTTTGCATACCAAATGAGCTCAGTGCCTGTGGAGGCCAGAAGGGGACATCAGATCCTGTGGAACTATAGTAACAGATAGGTGGAAGTTGCCGTGTGGGTGCTGGGAAGACATTTGTCTCCACGTGCACACCCACGCAATCCACGTGTCTTGTGATGCACATGTACATACATGTAAACATGTACACACACATATGCTGTACACACAGAAAATCACCCCAGTTTAACTTCTCGTGATAAACAGTGGACTCTCTTGAATAACAAAACACTCTGTTATTAATTGTGGATGAAATGCTGCAGAAGGAAATACAGTGAATTAGATGATGGAGACTGTGACAGTATCCAGTAAAAACCCAGTTTGGTGGTGAGTGCTTGTAATCTTATCTACGCGGGAGGCCAGCCTGGGCAACCTAGTGAGACCTAGTTCCGAAGTAAAAGGTGAAGAAACAGAATGAGACTCTAGCTTACTGACAGCTAGATCCCTCGGTTAGTGTACACGAGGCTTTGGATTTCTCCCTCAGTTGTGCTGAGGGGGCAGGTTGATATTCTGCCATTTTTTCAATACGTCTTATACACACAATTATATATCTATAAGTAATTGGAGTTCCTGTAGAAAAAGAATGAAAAAATAGAATAGAAATAAAGTGGTTTTGAAGAAACAACAGGCTGGACATATGATTGTATATCAGTAATCTCAGTATTTGGGGAGTAGAAGCAGGGAATTCAAGAATTGGAAGCCATTATTAGTTAGATAGCAAAATTCAAGGCCAGACTGGAATACTTGAGACCTTACCTTCAAATAAAAGGAAGAATGGCCACAGGTTTTCTAAACTTGATACCTATAGATGCATATCTTTAAGGAATTCAGCCAAGGAAAATAGCCTGAAGGCCCATCCATATCCACTTGCTGGAAACCAGGGATAAGGAAGGATACACCCCTTCGAGCTGCTGGGGAAGTAAATTACATGTAGAACAAAGGTAAGAACAGGCTAATTTCTGTGTAGAACAGCCGCACAGATGTTCAAATTAGAAACACATCCCCAGCAAAAACTCCCGAGAGAAGGCGAAGGACTTACAAGAAAGACCAGCTATACATTCTGAGTTCAGTCTTTGGGACCTACGCAGCGGAGACACAAACTTGTGAAAATTGTCTTCTCACTACACAGGAGTGCTATGGCAGCCAACACCCCACCCTCCCACACATACAAAACACATACAAGCAATAAGTGTAATTCAATCTCTAAAGAGTGAACAAAGACTCTCAAACAGAGGACATGTGAGAGAATTCAAACCTTGCAGACCTTCCTGAAAGAGACAGTAGGGGAAGGTCTCGGGGCAATGGACGGGATTGCAGAACAGTGGAGAGGTTGTGGGTCCATACAAATACCTTTTCTGATTGCCTTCAAACTTAAGGGACAGTCAACCTTTAAAGCGAGGCTAACAGTGTGTTGTGGGATTTATGAAGCAGTAGAAATAAAATCTGAGATAACAATAGAACAAAGGAGTGGGTGGGGCCGTGGGGGGTGGAGGAAATAGATGTTTACCACTGTGTCCACGCAAAGAAAGTACTTTTTGAGTGTACATTGTGGCAGATTGAAGAGACGGATGAGGTAAACCATAGAGAATTTTTCAGTTTGAAAAATTGAAACCTAAAGAAAAGGGGGGAGGGGTGGCGAGTAAGCTAGCCAGAAGCAGGACTGGTAGGCCAGGAATGGAGAGAATATTTATCCTAGTTTCATTTCTATTGCTTTGATAAAATGCCCTGATGAAAGCAATTTGAAGGGCTAAAGGGTTTATACAGTTCCAGGTCAACTGTCATTTCTGAAAATCGGAGGCAGGAGTTGAAGTAGTAGCTGGTTCCGTCCGCAGTCAAGAGCACAGAGAAGGAGGATGTGCACTTTCTGCTTAGCTCCCTTTCTCTGCTCTTTGACAGTCCAGAATCCCACCCGTGAAACCATGTCATATCAGGGTGAGTCTTCCCACCTCAGTTAACCCAACTGAGAAAAATCCTTGTGGGTCAACCTGATCTACGGAATGGGCTGTAGGCTAACCTGATCTATGGAATGACTGTAGGCCAACCTGATCTACAGAGTGGACCAATGGCTTTCTTTCTAGGTGACTCTAGAGTATGTCAACCCGGCAATTAAAGGGCTAATGAGATGTCTTCCATGGATAAAGGTGCCTGCTACCAAGTCTAATGACCTGGGCTTGAGTCCCGAAATCTATATGGTAATACAACCAACTTCCTGAATTCCATATGGGCATCATGGCACAGGAGTGCCTCATTCCCCATATGTACACACTATAAATAACTGTAAAATAGCCTGATTATCACAATATTGAATACTAAAAGATAGATTAAAAGAAGATAAAAGGAAGAAAGAGCAGCTAAGACCATCAACCATATTGGTAGCCATAGTGATTGTGATTGGTTAAGACATTCCCTTTTGAATGACCTGTTGGGCTGGGTACATCAGCTCAATCTAACTATTGCTGTCTTATGAGAAATTTATTTCAAATTTATCAGTCCACCTATATTAAATATAAAACAATGAGCGAGGTGGCAGCAGCGCACGCCTTTAATCCTAGCACTTGGGGGGCAGAGACAGGTGGGTCTCTGTGATTTAGAGGCCAGGCTGGTCTACAGAGTGAGTTCCAGAACAGCCAGCGCTACACAGTGAAAACCTGTCTTGGAAATCTAATCAATCAATAAATAAATAAAAAATAAAATAAATTACAATATGCAAGCGCTAAGCAAGGACAAGATGACTTGGAGGTCAAGAGCTCTGGTATTCTTACAGAGGACTCACGCAGGCAGCTCACAACCGCCTGTGGGTATCTCCAGATCTAGGTCACTCAACACCCTCTTCACGTCTCCAAGGGCATCAAGCGTGCACGCTGTGCACATATTACACATGAAGGTGAAACTCTCATCCATATAAAGTAAAAATAGATGAATCTTTAAAGGTTACTCAGAAAAAGGTTAATATCAGGGATAATGAGAGGACTCAGTGATTCTGACTGCCTAGACAGCTAAAATTGCCTTAAAGTACCTAAGGGAAAACAAATTAGAACAAAGGAGGTGGGTTTTCATCATATTTGTAAATTTCCACACCTCCTTCCCAATAGGATGAGGTGGCTCACAGCCGTCTGTCATGAGATCTGGTGCCCTCTTGAGGAAGAGACCTGGTCAGTCCTCATCAACATAGACCATGAAACCCAGTATAAACAAGCTCAACAGAACCGCCAGATATGGGCTACCCATGCATGCTTCAGCATTGCCAGGGCATAAATTAAAAAAAAATTCCCAATAGACAACACCAAGCCCATTAAGACGTGAACACCCATCTCTCTGGATTTTGGACTAATTGATATTTGCAGGCCACTCAGCCCTATGATGGTACTCTCTTGAAGAGCATTGCCCCGCAGGGAATGTGTTCTGGTAATAAACCAGTCTCAACGGCTTTAGTGTCCTCAATTTTTTTATGATATGGTGGCAATTGCCATAAAGTTAATGGCTTAACACAAAATATGTGTTATATTTCAGATCTGGAAGTCTAAAGTCCAGATTGGGTCTTTTTAGGCTAAAATCATATATCAGAAAGCAGAGTCCCTTTGGGAGGCCGGAGATAAAGACTTGCCACCTGGCCTCTCCTTGCAAAGGTCGCTTACGCTTTTGGATGCTGTTCTAGTTCAGCCGTGTTCAGCAGCAGTGACGGTTTTCTTCATGCCAGCATCTGTCAGGTCCTCTGTTTTGCTTTCCTTTCTGCTTGCAGAGCAACAAGAGAAGCTACCCAACGCTCATTGTTCAGTAGTGGAGGCTTCTGCATGCGGAAGTGTCTGTCTGGTCTTTCTACACCACCTTTGGCAGTGAGGGATGAGAGACACTAGTGTAGCTTCTCTTGTTGCTTGATGTGTGGAAAGTCACAGAGGTCTTTTTCTTGACTCGGGAGTCTATCAGCGCACATAGGAACAGTAAACAAACCAACTTGGTGAGGCCCGAAGACAAAGCCTCAAATAAAATTAAGACTATGAGGTGCACTCATTATTTCTATTCAGCATCAGTGCTGGGGGTCCTAGTTAGTGCAGCGAATACATTGGGAGACATCCTGTTTGCAAAGAAAGAAAACAGTCAAGCTGGTGGTGGCGCATGCCTTTAATCCCAGCACTTGGGAGACAGAGGCAGGCTGATCTCTTGTGAGTTCTAGGCCAGCCTGGTCTTCAGAATGAGTTCCAGGACAGCAAGGACTGTTATACAGAAAAACCCTGTCTTGAAAAACAAAACAAACAACAGAAAAAGGAAATAACCTTTATTCAGAGACAACCTAATTATATAGAAAGCGTGACGTAAACAATGAATTACTTCATAGAAGTAGGCCTGGTCTGTACACACAGTTATGGAATACCTAATGATACTTTTTTTAGAAACTGTATAAAAATGTGTGTGCTGCATATTATGAAATCTAAGTAAGGAGTGATATCCTGGAGTTGGAAGGTTGTGATTTATAGAGTTGGCACTAGCCCTATTAGCACCCCAGTGGCATCTTTTGAAAGTTATGTAATTCTCAGGGAATACCAGATCAGCTACTGTCTTGAAAAGGAGACCACAATGGATATCTCACACTTTCTGATACAAGACTAGGATGATGCTGCAGCTGGGAACATGGTGTGGTACTGGTGTATAAACTGCTGGGGAAGGACAGAAGGCCTGGAAGTTTGTGTGTGTGTGTGTGTGCGTGTGTGTGTGTGCTACACAGATGCTGTCTTAGTCAGTTTTCTATTGCTGTGAAGAGACTCTATGACCATGGCAACTTTTCCCTTCCCTCCCCAGTCAGGGTCTCACGATGTAGACCAGGTTGGCCTTGAACTCACAGAGATCCACTTGCTTCTGCCTCTGTCTCTAGAGAGCTGGGGTTAAAGGCATACACCACTATGGCCAGCTGACCACTCTTATAAAGGAAAACATTTATAGGGCTGGCTTACAGTTTCAGAGGTTTAGTCCGTTATCATCATGGAGGAAGTGGGCTGGTATGCAGGCGGGCAGATGTCGTGCTGGAGAAGGAGCTGAGAGTTCTACATCCCAGTCCATAGACAACTGGACCTGGCTTGAGCATTCGAAACCTCAAAGGCCACTCCTCGTGACACACTTCATCCAAAAAGCCCATACCTACTCCAGCAAGGCACATGTCGTAATCCTTTCAAACCATATCATTCCCCATGAGCTTATTTGAGGCCATTTTCATGCACAAATAAGAGCATTTAGAAGGCCAACAGCATCATATAGTTTCTGTGAGCTTTTCCTATTGTGGTAAAATACATGTAGCATAATATTCCCCACCTTAACCAGTTTTAAGCGAAGAACCGGAAGGTGTTAAGCTGCTGTACAACCAGTCTCCAAGACGTTTTATTTTGCTAATCTAAAACTTGACAGCCATCGGACAGTTCCTCCCCTCCCCTAACCCTAGGCAGCCACCCTTCCACTTTCCGACCCTACGAATGTGCGCACTCCAGGTAGCTCACTTAGGTGCGAATCTCTTTTCCAGGAGGCTGATTTCACTTAGTGATGTCCCCTGTCCTTGTGTGTCAGTTTCTTTCCTGTGTAAGACAATGTGTTACCCTTTCAGTCTTTCCCTGACACCTCCGTTATTTCCACCTTTTGGTCACGTGAATAAAAATGCGATGACTCTAGAATACAGATATCACTTCGGGACCTGGAATTCAGTGGCTCTGAATATTGACCCGAAGTGGAACTGCTGGATGGTCGGGTGATTCTGTCTTTAACTTCTGAGGGAGACCACCAGAGTTAGGAGACTGTTTTGCAGTCTCACCAGTAGTGCACCAGATTCCAGTTCTCCCACATCCCTTTTATCTTATTTTCATCTATTTCAATACCCCCCCCATTATAGGAACCATTCAAATGTTGTAGGGAGTGGCAGGCTACATTCCCGCCCGGATCACACACGGCTAGCTTAGCCCCGGAAATAATAACACACAAGTTGTATTCTTTTAAACACTGCCTGGCCATTAGTTCCATCCTCTTATTGGCTAACTCTCACAGCTCGATTAACCCATATTTAATAATCTGTGTAGCACCATGAAGTAGCTTACCAGGGAAGATCTTAACTGCAACCGTGTCGGGTGGGAGAATCATGGCAACTGCCTGACT
>NW_004949186.1:567275-568719 GCF_000317375.1 Microtus ochrogaster
TGTTAGTATTAAAGATGGGATCAGTTCATTATGGTTTTGATTTGAAGTTCCTAGTCGGTGGGGTTGAGCAATATTTCATGGGTGTTCTAACAACTGATGTATTTTGTTTTGTTTTGGTTTGGTTTGGTTTGGGTTTTTTGAGACAGGGTTTCTCTAGCCCTGGCTGTCCTGGAGCTCGCTCTGTACATGAGCCTGGCCTCGAATTTACCTGTATTTTACCACAATAAAAAAGGAACTTACAGAAACTCTATGAAAACTCAGTTATAGTGCATGGTGGGGTCTGGAAAAGAGGCCCAGTGGCTAAGAGTTTGTACTGCCCTTTTAGGGGACCCAAATCTGGTTCACAGCACCCTGATTGAAGAGCACACAACCACCAGGAACTCTAGCTCTGCAAGATTTGACACCCTCTTCTGGTCTTCATGGAGACCTGCATGCATGTGCTACACAGACACACACACACACACACACACACAGACACACAGAAGTCTTCAACATAATGAGTACTTGGCAACAGTTGATCAGCTCCGCGTTGCATAGACTTGTGAATTTGCAGCAACTTTCAGAAGCACACGCTGACTCAAAATTGTCAGCGTTTTCCTCCATGTATGTTTTCAAGTTGGGTTTCGGGGGCAAATACTGGACTTCAGCACAGTTCTGTAAAAAAAAAAAATGAGAAAGTTCAAAAAACTTTACCTGTAGGGTCCTGCTTCACACAGGTTTTAAATAGTGTGTGTGTGTGTGTGTGTGTGTGGTGTATTCTTGAGTCTTAAAGGCACAGATGTCTATACTGAGCTGAGTACTCGCAGTTGGCAGGCATTAAGAACCAAATGTACAGCACTGTACATTTTACAAATAAATTCTGAAAAGATGTGAAATTTCATTCAATCAGGTTTCTGTCAAGAGAGAGGCTTGGAATTTGGTTATTTTAGTCTCAGGTAAACATGGGGATGGGTAGATTCCTGAGTCCTAGCTCACAGGATACATCTGGAATGTAGCTAACATTCATCTAAAGAAAATCCATGCAAAGTTCTCGGGCAAACAAATAGGAAGTATGACGTCATAGGTTTCCCTGGCTAGAAAAAGCCTTGAAACCCATCAGGAAACTTGGTGAAGATGGGAGGGCAAGGGACCATCTGGACAGCAAGGGACCCTGGGAGTCCAAGTGGGTTCCCTCAAGGACTTCACAGTTTGTTCTTGTGCTCGGTGTGAACAGCAGTGCTCCAGAAATGGTGTGAATGCTGACTGAACTGTGAATACTTGCTGGGAGAAGGAATTCAAGGACGGCAATAGCGATTGTGTTCTTAGCTCATTCTTCAACTTTTAACTCGAGTTAAACACTGATAATTAGTAATTATTTTGTACCTTTCAATTTCTGTTTCCTTCTCTTGGAGAGATGCCAGTTCTTGTGTGTGTGTGTGTGTGTGTGTGTGTGTGTGTGTGTGTG
>NW_004949186.1:568819-570842 GCF_000317375.1 Microtus ochrogaster
AGAGAGAGAGAGAGAGAGAGAGAACTGAAAATGTTATTGCTGCTATGCGTTGGTGTGAATCTATATATTTTTGCATTTATGCATCTATAAAATAGTTGGTTCAATCTGTGTATAACCACGAGCTCACAATTTCCATAATTGACGCAGCTTAATTAAGGTTTTGACTTGACATTTCAGTGATTGACAGGCTATTATTCATTTGTCACTTTTCCACTATAAAATCTTTTATGTGAGACAAATCCCCGCCCAAAGTTAGGAGAAGAGAAAAATGCCTGCAAATGTCATGTTTATTTTGAAATTATGTTTATTTCTATGTTTTGCTGTTTTCATAATAGACTTTTCTGTTTTGTGAATCACTAAGGTTTTCTTTGAGATCATAGTGATATATTTTCTAAGACCGGATTTCCTTCTGATCTGTTAAGATTCACACATGGAACGTTCCCCACAGGTTCGTGGGTTTGGACACTGGGTCTTCAGTTGGTGTCACTGTCCAGGAATGTGGCGGAACCTGAGGAGGTGGGGCCTCTCTAAAGGACATAGGTGTCCAGGGTAGGCCTTGAGGATTCATAGCCTGGCCCCACTTCCTGTCTCTTTTCTGCTTCCAGACTGTGGGGGCTGTGCAGCCAGTGTGGTCGAGCTTCTACTGCCTTGCCTCCCTACTAGGATGGACGATGGACGTATTCCTTGCTCTGTGAGCAAAAAAAAAAAAAAAAAAAACCCCTTTAACTGCTTCCTATCAGGTGTTTGATCAAAGCAATGGAAAGTAACTAATTGCATCTTGTTTATGTGGTAAACTCCCCTGTCTCTCCAGCCTTGCCCACTCTTTCCCTCCAGTTATACCTACTCAGAGATGCATGTTCTGTAAGGCTCCGTGCGGGTTGCAGAGATTAATAAATGTGCTGTCTTCTTGGGAGACAGTGCTCCTGTTTTGAATGGGGGCCATTTTAAGGAGGGGGCTCATTGTTAGTGGATTGAAGGAATTAATCTGAGGAAGGAAACTTGTAAAATGATTGTGTTGTGATGGTTTGACCCTCTGGTAAGATGGGGCCATGCGTGTGCGGGCTTCCATGTTTGAAGATGCCTGTTTCCTCTCACACTGGGTTTAAACTTTAAAAAATTTTTTATTTATGGAGCTTATAATGATTTGTGCCAATAAACAAGGAGAAGAAAAGCAAGAAAGGTGAAAGCATGCTGTTTGACAAAACAAAACAAACAAACAAAACTGTGCAGTGGGAAGCCGCGTTTCCTCAGAGCGCTGAGGCCACCACTCTGCTGTTGTCTGACTCCCAGCATGGAGAAACCTTTGCTGTCTGGATCCGTGATGCCTTGTGGGATGCCTCCCCCACCTTTGTCTCTGCAAGCGTTCGGGATCGCCCCTGTTCCTCAGGGATCTGCAGCCTCACAGCAGAATCGCGGTGTGGGTTATTTCCATCTCCTGTGTGGGCTTCTCCCCGGTCCGTCTTCAGTTCTGGGAAATCATCTGAGTTACTTCTCCCTTCTGTTTGTTATACTCATTCTGTTTGGTATCATTATTGTTTGGACGTTGGCCTCCTCCTGGGTTTGCCATCTAATTTCCCATTCTTGCCAAGCCCGCCCCCACCTCCTCCCGTCTTCTAGTGTTTTGTCTTTTCATTTTGCTTCCTAAGAGATTTCTTGACTTCATTTTGCAACCTCTCTATTGTCTTCCCACTTCCCTTTGGGTAAATATACAAACATTTGTGTGTGCACACGCAGTTTCCTGCGATGGTTATCGTCCTTCAGCATCTCTCTGGGCTTGGTTTTAATGCTCCCTAAGGATGCAGAGGAAGTCCAGAGCCGCTCAAGTGCATGTTGTATGATGTGCATGTTTGCACTTGGCACACACTCCCTCCTAGGAGCTTGGTTCTAGCACAGTGTGTCAACGAATGCCATGTGAATGGTGGCACTGCTGTGTTGTTTAGAGAACAATAGCAAGAAAAAGGGCATCCATTTTAAGTTGTGTTAAAAATGTCTTTTTTTCCAAAATATTTTCAATTTGAGGTCA